>NC_056710.1:15527992-15531113 GCF_018831695.1 Puntigrus tetrazona | reverse complement strand
ATATTAATTGCGTTTATATTCTTTAAATCTTAAATCTTTTTAATCAGTTTTGAACACAGTTGTGCTGCTTAATATTTGGCTTATTAGCGGAGTCGTTTTCCTCACGTAGTTCACTACTGTCAGTTCATGCCTCTGGTTCAGTGTATATAGATCAATGACGCCTGAGAGAACTTAGCAGCTTGTAATTAGTCTTCCGCCTTTCTGGAGGAAGAAGACACATTCTGTCTGTTTACATTATTCATGCAGAATACATTATAGCCCGAGCCCCTTTATGCAACTGGAGACGTTCATTATGGTCAAGAACTGTAAAATACCGGAACACCAGTGTTGAGACTTTACACCAGAAATCATTTCAGCCAACACAGAATGTGCCGAGAGTTACATTATTAAGGTTTATGGCTTCTCATATATCCGTACACAGCACTAATTCACGATGCCACTGTGAAAGCGCGATCATATAAAAAGCCTGAATCCCACTTTAAATCCACCGAGCGTTGTCCAAGTGTTGCGTAATTCTTTATAATGTCATCGGACAATCTATAGTTTTATTGTTGACCATAATCAGAGTTTCTCCTGGCTGGAAACTTTCCTGTTTGATGGCACATCATCTTATTTTGTTTTGGCGGATTTAATTGTGTCCCCTTGGGCTCTCCGCTGGCAGTAATTGTGAAAAATGAGCTGGTTTCTGTCTGGTGCCACTTTGCTCAGACGGCACCCCGTATAGGCATTAGCATTCCTGTATTTAATTTAGATGTAAATGCGCGAGCTCGACCCCTGGATGGATGCGTGGCATCTGAGGGACCAGCCACACATTTTCCCACCCCGTGATCAATTACTGATGGCGAGCTAAAAGGGTGAAGGAACTCTGGGTCATTTATCCTTCGCAAGTAAATCAAGACAAATAATGACGAACATTACGGCAGAAGCACCGTTGGCCTTGTAACACGTTTAGCTGGACTGACCTCGTTTTCGTGACAGAGAAAGCTATTTTAGCCCTTGAAATGTTATTTGTTAAAGCTGCGATAACTAAATTATGTGATCCGCTAACAATAACGCGATCATTTATTACAACTTCACTTTGTTTTCTTCTCCAAATCAGATTATAATACTTAGCATTAGTTACTCTAAAATCTTTATCGCTAGCTTGGATGTGGTATATACACTGTAAAAATGATTTTTTGATATTAAGGTATTTTGAAATAATGTTTATTTCAGCTTGTTTCTTGCTGAAATTTACATTTCTAAATGAAAATAGTTTCAGAATGCTTTTTTTTGTATTCTGCATATGCTGCACTAATGTCATTTATTTATATTCTGAACAAGTCGTTTGCTATTTTTCTCTGACTGCATGTATTTTCGATGTACTCTTCCTTAACTTCTGCTTCCCACATGGTTCGAGAGGGCCAGCATGTTGGTAATCCTGCTGAACTGCGTTACTCTGGGAATGTTTCACCCTTGTGAGGACAGCCACTGTGACTCAGAGCGATGCAAGATACTGGAGGTAAGTCTCATACCTAGAATACACCACCTTTCGTAACCCGAAGTACTTTAAATAGATCAAAGAACAGATGGTAAACAAATTAAGATGTAATTGGACACAGACTTGAAGTGAACTCAGTGTTAAAATGAAATCCAACGACTGTTACAACTGAGAAAAGGGAGGTTATTTTGAGGCGTTTGTCGTCGTCTCTTGTGGAGTGCTGGGTTTTTCTAGATATCCTGAAGCATGTTGTGTTGAATGACTTCCAAGAGACACAGGAATGCCCAAAACCACATGTGGTGATAGGCAACAAAGAGATCCTCGCCTGTAATTCAGAGCAGATTATAACAGGAAAGACAGTGCTTTGGTTTAACATTGACTTGGGAACATGGCTCAGGGACTTTGATTTCAATCTGCTAAATTCCTTTTGCTTTGTTTAAGAGATGAGTGTTTTGCCCCAAAGGATTTCAGAGAGCTGTCCTCTCTTTTCAGCTTTGGATGTTCTGCTGTGGATGTTGTCTTTTATCATCTCTGACCTAGCAACAATTCACTTTTGTCCTCCATAGAGGACATTGATATCTCAAATAAATATAAATATCAGGGACATTGGTGGAGGGCTTTTTTTCCCCTTCTTTTTAAAGAAAGTGGCAATCAGAAATTCAGCTAGACTGCACTGTTTTGATTTAAAATGACAGTACATACAGTTGTAATGTTAAAATTTTTTTCCTTTTCAATTAAGTGTTGTTTTTCTGTAACACTTTAGAATAGGTAACACTTGTTAACTATTAACCACGCTTTATTCCTAAATAAATTTGTCATTTGCTGCTTTTAGATAGTTAGTAAGGTAGTTGTTAACCCTTTAGTGCGTCTTGGCTTGGCCCTGAAGTGTACGATCACACCGGTGTGATTAGAACTTGTTAATGTATCACGTGATCAACTGCTGGATTCAAATCTGCTTTCTCTCTTTGGCTGGCGCGAAGCCAGATTGGACACTCTGAGCGCTTGTCATATCACAAATATTCAGTGCGTTCAACCATAAAATGCTTATTTTAGGTTACTTTGCTAACAAAACCATGCAATAATAGTTTGTAAAATACACCCTGATGTCTATAGAAACTGCTTTAATAATCCTTGAAAAAAATAATCCGACGACATGTTTTATTAATAGCATAAACAGGTTGTGTAGGTAACTATAAGGTTTACTCTGCTCTTCTCCCAGTTTACCGGAGACTTACTTTAATGTGTTTTGGGAGGAGAGGATGACCTTACGTGATTCAGAGCGAACTAAAATGGTGGCGCCCATCGACCATCGTAGATCAACTAACACGGTCATTATAAAAGTGTTTAAACTACCAAATTTCAGAATCAGAATATTAGATATTACATAATATATCTAGAGTATTTTTGTGAATATTAATAATAACAAAAAAAACCTAAATAAAAACAATCCATGTGTCATATTGCGCTATTGTGACTGCGGTGCCTCATATGACAAGTATGACTCATCTCCATGGAAACAATAAGGCTAAAGATTCTAAAATAATGGTCGCCTAAATAAACGGTCGCCTAAAATATTATTAATACTAATATAAAGCATATATTAGCTTAGAAATTGAAATGTACTGTTTTAGACAATAATAG
>NC_056710.1:15520462-15527892 GCF_018831695.1 Puntigrus tetrazona | reverse complement strand
TAATAATAATAATTATGATGATTATTATTTTAAGGTCCAGTTCTCCTGATTAACTATTAACTATGACTTTTGCCTCAATAGACTCCTAATTTAATGATTATTAAAAGTTAGTAAGGTATTTGTTAAGATTAGACATTAGGTAAGATCAGAAATGTAGAATCATGCAGAATATGTGCTTTATGAGCAGCAAATATAGTGACTGATGTTGAGCAGCGTTAATCTGCAGGGCAGATTTCAGTATGAAGATGTTTGTGTTATTTATAGCTAAATTATTTTTATTTAGTTTTTATGTGTTCACCATATGCTCACATTAGGGCAGATAATTAGGGCCTGGTTTTATGAGATCTATTTCTGTCCGAACAAACAGTCTCTTCCCCAAACCATTACTGCAAAATGAAAGATCGCAGATTCTCCCCTCGTCCTCATCCTGACAGCATTGTTTATGGATGTGTTGTGTGTTACCATTAACTTTGAATTGGCAAGTACTGTCCACTATGTACAATACAAGCAGATCAGGGATGAGGTAATACATTAGCGCTTGGCTCTGAATAATGTCCAACGCGACAGTAAATGCTCTCCTCACTGCGGCTTAATTAACATTCCCTGCATTGTCAGGGTGTAAGTGCTTTGGCTGGAGGGAATCCCTCGCTAAAGAGCTTTGACTAATGTCCTCGCTGGCTGAGAATGCCCAGGTGTCTTTCACCGGCGGTCGACCTTGCGGAAACGGCGGTCTCTGAGATCGTATGGCCGCCGATGTCTCAAGGACCCCGGTCTGTGGTCTTTAGGAGGTCCGAATAGGTCACTAGTCTAGCGGATTTCCCTTCATGCATGTAGTTCTAATCAGCAAATCATTATTCAACAATAAGCTGAATATTCAGTAAACTGACACTGTGCTCCTCATAATTGCCTTATGTAATATGATTTTGTCTTTTCCGAGGAGTTTTACAGAGAATAACATATATCTTTCTATATCTTAATGCTGTATTATCTATGCATATTCATTACAACTCCATATTGAAGATCTTTTTCCTGTATATGTACTGTAACACTTTCTGTTAACATAAGCTAGGCAAAGACTTGGGTGAGTTGACTGTTTGTGCTCACTCAGACTTACTGAGATTTTGTGTAAAGATGAGTCAAGGCTTATAGCCCCTCAGTACATGGACACACACACACACACACACACACACACACATTATGCTGTGACATCAAAGTGGGAATTTAATATTCATCTGCATATGCCTTTGGAGGGTTTATTTCTTTATTTATAAGTTGTCTTTAAATTAGTGTGTGTTAAGTTATATCTTCTGATCAAGAGAAGAATTTTCTTTTTTGCAAACTCTGATTTGGCCAGTGCAGCATTTTAAGATTTTGCTAACCCTTCGGATATTTCTTTCTCCCCTCAGGACTTTGATGATTTCATCTTTGCCTTTTTTGCCGTGGAGATGGTAATCAAGATGGTTGCACTGGGAATCTTTGGGAAAAAATGTTACCTTGGAGACACCTGGAATCGGCTAGACTTCTTCATTGTGCTGGCTGGGTGAGTAGTGAAACTTTTTTTTATGTAAACGAATATGAATTTATGTAGTACCTTGTGTTGAATATTCTGACAAATCTTCCTGGATTAACTTTACTATTAAATACAGAATTTTCTATCCATCAAAAAATCCTGAAATCCCAAATTCTTAAAATCTTAAGTATTACGATTTCCACAAGACAATTTAGGAGCACAAAAACATTGGATATAATCACAAATGTTAAAAAGTGTCTAAATCATCTTATTAGAATTTCTCAATTATGTGACACTGAACCGTGGAGTATTAAAATTGTAATATTTCACAATATAATTAAAATATTTCACCACTGTTTACAAATGAATGCAGCATGGGGGGAATAATAGACTTAAAAATATTTTATCAGCTCCAAACATAAAAAAAAAATAGTGTTCTTTTTTTTTTACTTTTTTAAATGTGTTCATAATTTATTATCGTGAGGCTGATATGATCAGATATTTAGTTCATCTGAAAATGTATAATAGTTATCTTTAATCATCCTCATGTTGTTCCAAACCAGTTTTTTTACATATCATGAAACACATGCAAAGTACTTATTGAGTATATACACATGTAAATGTATTTGTAGTATGCTTAGCATAAAAGAAATGTATTTTTACAAATGCATTTTAGTATATTTATTTTTCACTAGGGAACATGGTAAGTAAACAATGACAGAATAGGGATACGGCTAGTTCTGTCTGTTATCAGCCTGTGCGTCACGCATGGTTAACTGAAAATATGTAATTCTTCAATGCATCTGTGCGAGTGTCAAAATAATCTTTGTCGCTGTCGGATTTTACGTTTATGTGTATGTGTGTGTCTCAAATCTCCTAAATAGGGCATGCTGTTGTGTGAGGCACTTTAGTGTGAACCGCTAATCAATGAACATGGGTTTGTAAACACCATAAAACAAAGAGACCGGTATTAAATACAGACAGTTAGTTGTGTAAATGTGTGCCTTGGGAAATACAGTAAAGAAAATGTGTATCGCTAATAGAGATCTACAACTTTTTGAGAAAGCTACGAAAGGTCAAGAAAGACAAGCTGCTCAGTGAATAAAAGATTTGTGGTTTGTTATGTGATGTGTGCTTTCCAAGAAACACAAGGACTCCCATTCCCATTCCATGAAGCTTGTCAGTCATGACTCAGTGGCAGCTTGGGATTTATTGCCAGATTTACTACCTCTGACCTAACTTCATGTGTCATGTTGGTAATCTCAAAGGATTACTTGTTGAGATGGAAATCATCCCAGCATATGGAGCGTATAGAAGCACTTTCAGGAGACATCATCCAAAGTGTGTACACAAGATAACCATACAAGAGTGGCAGACTGCTGGCTTGTTCCACTGTTGGCGCAAACTAGTTTCCCCTTGGGTTTTTGATACTTCTCCAGATGAAACGCTTACCACCAAGTCCTTCGGTATTTCATGACAGTCTAGATCATCTTACACATTCTCAGCAGTTTGATCAGTTGTGGTTTCTTATGAAAAATCTGGAGCACAGTAGAGTAGTGGTATCAGGTACCATGGTTTTTGATATATACTGTAATTCTGAAATGGTATTCACATGATACTCCAAAGTACTTCCAAGAATACCATGGTGCTGCTTTAGTACATGTCTAAAAATCAATAGCAGTGCTATAGTGACTATAGTACTATGTCCAAAAATCTGTGTTACTTGTCCAGTGTCCAAAGTAGTACCCTGTCCAAAAATCATGGCAGAACCACAGATTTTGTTTGTTAGTACTAAGATTCATTTATTTTTTGGGCTTTGGTAAAAATTGGCAGGCCAAGCAACATAAAAAAGTGTAATTCATTATAAACCAGAGAACTTGGAGGCATGGTTTATATGAACCATTTGTTTCAGTTTAAAGGTTAACATTTAGTGTCTTTTTTTCCTTTTGGAGAACATTCTGACGCAGTAAATCACAAGTCTAAAACTCACTTTAGCCTGCTTACTATGTGAATAAATTGGTGTTGGTGGTTCAACAAGATGGTTCGGTTTCCAAAACCCCCTTCGCTCAGACATTGTTTTGCTGAATCTTCTGTTCTGTTGTATCTGAGGTGAGCCAGAGAGCTTATAGAAGTCAAAAGATCTTGGCTGCTGTGCTGTGGATCGTATGTCTTTGTGTGTCTCATCTGCAGAGACATTGAGGCGAGCTCTCTTCTCAATCTTTCAAAGCAAGCCCTTAGAGAACGCAGACCCTCAATACACCCCACCAAGACAAGGTATCAGTTTCAGACACCCGCAGCGGTTTGGCAACTTCTGCTGAATCGCTTTTAAATTAGTCTGCCCTTTCCCTATCCACAGAGTCTCCACACACACACAGAGTTAAATACACAAAACTTTCCAAATCCACAGGGCTTGCGACAGTGTCTTCAGGGATTGTTTTAAGGCTTTTTAAATGCTCTATGAGACAGAAAGGTTTTACGATTCTTAACGAGACTTTGGGTATAAAAGCATTTCTAGAATTTCTTCTAGCATTCTTTGCCATAACCTTGATGGAAGTGAGTTTTACGAGTTTTTCCATAATGCTCTACCAAATGTTGCATACTTTGAAAAGGAACCAATATGTTATTATTGCAGGCGTTATTCTCTAATTCATTTTCATGCCAACTTTGGCCTAGACAGGAAACAGATACAAGACAAATTTTGCCTTTTATTTTTGCCTACATATTTATTTTACTGAATATCTAGTGTTTTTACACTATTGTTTTTCATTAGTCCCTCTAATGATATGCTGAATGTTATGTACCTCATCTGGGATATGATGTGATTTGATTAATCTTGAAGCTTCAGCGTTAAGGCCAGACCCTGATGTCTTAATCTTGTCTCTTTTTCTTACACTTCCTCACTTCAACAATTCTAAAACCTCCTAATCCACTACCGCACCCTCTTTTTTCTTTCTTCCACATCCATGTTTACTTCCTATTGTTTTCCTCTTCCACTTTAATATTCATCCTATACTTCCACATCTACAGTGCATCCATTTCTCCTCTTTTTTTGCCTCTTCATCTTCCTCATCTTCTTTCCCCTTCCCCTTTTCCTTCACCTTCCTTGGTATCGTTGGCTTTTTGCCTGGAAGGCTCTGACTGTCTTCCTGAAAAAATTTTAGGTTTTTAACTTTTTTTTTAACTCCCCCGACTTGCTTTCTCTTTTCTGGTACACGCTCACTCCTCATTTTAAACCCTGCAAGCTGACCCTGAGAGCCAAATTTGACTGACACGATACTCCACTATTCAAAAAAGCATTACAGTTATTTGAAGAATTTCTTCACTTTTATAGTAAGAACAGTTTTATCTGGCACATAATAGCCTTTTCACTTGAATGTCTTGGTGAGAAAATGCTGATAATTTACTTTCCTTTTGGCTGGTTTGACCTGACATGTATTCTGTTTCATGTAGACAGCTGTCAGTTTCTGGTCAAGTCAATAGTTCTAAGGCTAGCACAACCTGTCAACGTAATTGCCATCGTTCATGTCAAAAAAGCTGACAGTTACTGTCTTTTGTGTGACTGTCACGAAAACATGCAGAAGGCGCTTTCACAAGCCCACTGCTCAAAACCATCAACAAAACTTGATGAAGTTTACTTTTTATTTCTATTATAGCTAACAACCAAGAGTTTGGAGACAGGTCTGGTCTAGATTGAATTGCAGTAAAAGCGCCTGATCAGGTCATGACCCACATCACCAGTGCTAATAGAGTCTCTTCAGGCCTGAATGAGGATTCCGTGCTGAGGATTAAGAATCTTCAGGAATGCCATTTGGCCAGGAGGCTTTTGATGACACTGGACGACATCCAGCGCTTTCATCTTAGGAGTTCTTCATCTCAAATTTGTATATGGAGACGCCTGAAACTGATAACGCAGTCATTCACAGATACGAGCAGATGGCTGAAAGCTTCCGCACATCCATTAAGCTGAAATTCATTAACTAACCTAAAGGAAAAGAGAAGGACGGAAAATTATTTGCTTTTACTAACTCTTCTGTGAGTTGGTGAAATAATAGCTTTGAAATAAGCAAGAGTACACCAAACAATCATTTACTCACTCCTGTTCATTAAAGTGCCACTATTATAGATTTTTGAAAATTGCCTTTCATGCAGTGAACACAGTTCATGAAAACATCCAGCAAAATGTACAACTTTATACCCATGTATGAAGTTATTGTGTTTCAAAAGATAAAGTAGACTGAATCATTGAAACAAGTTGTTTTTAAAAGGAGTCCCAAGCCATATAATGTTGACGTCAAAATTAAACATTAGCATATTCACCTGCCCACTTTTTGGTCTTTTCACGGTGGTCGTAATGAAGATGCGTAATGAAGATGCAAATTTATTCTTTGTCACTAGGTGCCGCTTTCGGAGCTCACAAATACTCAAGAAATAAAGTAAAAATAAATACATATTGTATGAAAATTACACTGTTTTTTGACCTCACGTGCACATCAACCTGATGTTTTTGACTCTCAAAACCAAAAAATGAATATTTCATAACCCATAATAGGGGTACTTTAAGTTTCCATGACTGTCATGCTTCATTATTGCTCATACAGTTTTTTTGACACTTGAATGTAACCATATACCATTGCACACTCTTCAATTACAGGTTCCTTACTGGCCTTAATGGTTTTTAAAAATTGTTCACTGGAAGGTTTTAAGCGTGTATGGGTCAGTAGACTTTGTTAGCTTTCTTTTGTTTTCCATGCAAGAAAGCAAGTCATACAGTTTTAAAACAACCTCAGGGTGAGTAAATAATGACAGAATATTTGGTGAGCTATCCCTTTAGGTTATCATTTGGTTTGCTAACTTTAATGAAATATATTCAGACTGCTTCACTCACACTTGATGTGGAAAAATAATTTTATTCTAACAAATTTCCCTGTTGTCATTTGCTGTTTCAATTCTTAATCAAACCCCTGTCCTAATGGAGGAGAGGAGAATCCAAATGTCCACCTCTGCTTTTGATTTAATGATGTACTTCGGCTGTTTCTAGACCCACTGCTGATACACATTATGTTCAGACCCAGACCTTGTCAATAGGACAAGACAAGGACAAAGCATTACAAACAAAGGTTATCAACCGTTTCCTGAAAGAAAAAGCCAGTTACAGGTCCCTTTCATTCATTTATTTTCGACCCATCAGAGAAACTCTTTTTTATCTGAGGCACACAGAGCAAATCTGGTTTCCTCTTCATCCACTCGAGTCATGTATCTGCATTAGCTTCCATTATGATTATTATTCTGTAAAGCGACCACAGGGCCCCAGAATGGGTCAGTGTTGACATAGTATACTGTATATAGTCTCAAGGGGAAAGACAGAGAAGAAAGAACAAAAAATGGCTTTATTCCTCATTAAAGAGTAGTGCTCTCAGACATTCTTTCTCTTTAATTTGAAAGGCTCTTGCTTGGCTTAGGTGTTGAGGTATTGTTTTGAAGAACACTTATTTTAGAAACAAAAAAGAACTTGTCTTCTCGCTGTTCTGAATTCGAGGCTAGGGCCAGATTATCCTGTTCCGACCATAGTAAATCAATCTGTCCCATCCCATAAAAACAGAAGAGCACCCCTGACGGCAATTGTCTCTGAGAGCTTGTTGAGAGAGAAATAAATAGAAAAGTACAAGACAGAAATATACAACTGAGGAGAAATATTGTTTGAATCTCTCTGTTGGTCTCTGTTTGTGAGCTGAGACAACTAGACAGGCCCCATAAAATGAAAATGTACGTTTTGTAGCTTTTAATCCACACCTGTTAGATCTGAGGCAATTTGTACGCAAGAGTTCTCCTCAAGATTTGGGAAGATAGCTTTTAGCAAATGTAGCTACAATTTCTGTGTATGCTACCTTTGAAACGTTGAAACTTGTACTAATAATATATA
>NC_056710.1:15519791-15520362 GCF_018831695.1 Puntigrus tetrazona | reverse complement strand
TATATATGCCTTATTATGTTCAAGTTTGTTCAAGCTTGTTCTGCTTGTGTTTTAGGATGTTGGAGTATTCTTTAGACGGTCATAACGTTAGTTTCTCAGCCATCAGAACTGTACGGGTTCTCAGACCATTACGAGCCATCAACAGAGTTCCCAGTGAGTACTGTTTTCACTCTCTATCGTTTCCGTCTTTACCGTTTCTCTCTCAGCGTCACAGTTTTACAACACATCTATTGATTTGATACGAATGGTCTGGAGTTGGTCTGAAAAAAAGCATGCCTGCTGTATTTATAGATTCACACACGCACAGACTAGACAAGACTCCCATGATGTATTAACATGGTCACTGACGCTGATTGTTGCAGTTAAGTGCCCCCAACCTAACATCATATACTTGATGGACCGCAAAAGATACACAAACACTCACGCACACTTGCTATTAGTCCTCAGAGAGGTGCTGGTGTATGTTACAGTCATGGATAGAGTCCAGCAGTGAAAGTAAGTGTCTGTTTTGTTTAATGCAGACTGAGACAGTAAATTCTTGACATGCACGGATACTCTTACCATTTATAGC
>NC_056710.1:15518478-15519782 GCF_018831695.1 Puntigrus tetrazona | reverse complement strand
GTGTGTGTGTGTGTGTGTGTGTGTGTGGGTTCAGCAAAGCAGTAATAGATTTTGGACTCAGTGAGGAGTGAGAGCCCGTGGCTGTTAAGTTTCCAATTCGATTATTCTCAAACCACCGAGCGTTAGCCAAAGCCCTGCAAGTTTGTGTTTGTGTATGCGTGTGTGTGTGTGTTCACTTCTTGGCTCAATTACTGAATACACATCAGACACTGAGAAAATGTGTTCATGAAGTGTGTGAATGTCAGATCAGAGTTATCAAAGTTAAATGCAACACCGCGGTCTCGTCTGTAAACGTGTCTAGTGAACCTCGATGGCTTTGACGCTTCATTGCACGTGTTTTTAAATGCGCGTTCGTGTGCCTCTGTCTCGTAGGTATGCGAATCCTGGTGACGTTGCTGTTGGATACTTTACCGATGCTGGGAAATGTCTTGCTGCTCTGTTTCTTCGTGTTTTTCATCTTCGGGATTGTTGGCGTGCAGCTGTGGGCGGGGCTTCTGCGCAACCGCTGCTTTTTTGACAGCAATGTCAGAATGTAAGTGCTTTTTAATGCAAGCTGTTCTATACATGCAAATTGCAGGGGTTCGCACAATTGCTGCTGCAGTCTTAAATGCTCTGAAACCACACGGGTTTGTTCCTCGGTGGAACCTGTGTATGTTGTGTCAACAGATGGAAGAATGACTTTTGGGGGGTTTTGAAGGCCACGTTCCGGGTTTTAATTTGTTAATTGAATTTACACTGTATTACTGTAGTAAATTATATTAACTCAGCCCTCAGTTTGTGAAAAACAAAGAACAAGTGTGCACAGTTATGCACTTACAGTACAATGGAGTCTTTAAATCAATGATTCACCCCAAATTTAAAATGTTGTCATTTACCTACCCTCTCATAGTTTATTGTATATATTTCTTTCTTCTGTTGAATGCAAAAGAAGAAACTTCGAAGAAGGTTGGTAACCAAACAGTTGCTGGTAGCCATTGACTTTTTTCACACTGTTTGGTTTGGCTAGCAACCTTCTTCAAAGTATCTTCTTTTGAGGGTGACTAAATTATGACACAATTGGATAAACTCTCCATTTTAAAACATTTTTAACTTAATTTTTAAGATTTATTTTTAAAATTGCCTTTTAAAGTTTTAGTTGTGATACTGCTGTAATTCAGGAGGGTTTCCTGGGGTTATTATTAGGAATAATATTAGTATAAAGTTTTTCATCTTTTTGTCTCATCATGGCTGCATTTATTTAATTAAAAATAATACCAATAAATGCATTTAAAAAAGTACTAAAATATCTTAAAAATTTAACATTT
>NC_056710.1:15294499-15518378 GCF_018831695.1 Puntigrus tetrazona | reverse complement strand
TCATCATGGCTGTAATAACTGATAAAGCAGCATCAGAGCACAGTGCTGCTCTCGCAATAGCTGCTACTCAGGGAAACTGCTCATTTTACTGCTCCAAAAGATGAAGAAATTTGCATTTTCATTTAGACTGGATGTGGATGGGCAATATGCTAACGCTTTTTATGACATCAACATGAAACAGCTTTGGTCTCCTTTTTAAAAACTACTCATTCCAGTGATTCAGAGTGGAAACTCTTTCTTTTGAGAAATATAATAACTCTGAGTACACAATGCACTTCTAGCTTTAAAACTTTGTATGATAAGCTGTGTTCTGGAAAGCTGTTACACACTGCATGTAAGCTCATTTTTCCTAAAATGGCATTTTATAGAATCTAATCACTTTAATAGCTTAATTTTATATATAATTTATATCAATTGATACTTGTATGAATTGAATACTTGTTTTTTATATAAAGGAACAATTTATAGTTGTCCTGTGAGTTTTTGTGGACAAAATCCAGTAATTTCAAAAGAAATTCATTTTTTTTTAAATTAATATAGTGCGTGTTATAATTACATAACAATTTGCCTATAAAGATTTTGGAATGCATTCAATTTGATGCCTTTGCGTGAATTGCCAACCAACAGAAATCTGCTTGTTGTGAAAGTCACTTTTATATGAGATTACATCGCTACACCCTTTGACACTTTTTTGCTTGCAATACTTTCCAGAAATTTCGATAACGTCATCAAACCTTAAACAGAGATGCTGATAGTTAGAGAGTAAAACTGGTTGCAAACACCAATTTATGGCGACTGTATGCAGTAAAACTGACATCGCACATTTGTTATTTCACAGAAACATTATTTTTGCAATATTTTTTCCAGCTAACCTGGATTCTCAAGATAATGGGAATGTTTCTTCTTTGTGGCTGGATGACGGACACGTGAAAGGCCAGCTGGATGACAGCTCTTAAAGTTACAGACACACCCAGTGAGGAACTCTGACAACATCCAGTTCAACTGTCAACACCACCTATCCTGTCAATCTTTGACCAACGGGAGCTGGCCGCGGCTGTGGCCCCGCCCAAGGGACGGTGCATGTATCTGACGCCCACATGGGGTGCTGTTTTGTCCTTTTCCCATGGAACCATCTTCTTTTGCCGTTAAAGATGTTCAGAAGGTGTTGTAAGTACTGATCTATGAATTCATAAATATACTGTATATTGTAAAAATCACTAGCTGAACCAGAAGCTACAATCAAGTTTGAAAAGCATTTATGTAGGTAAACCAAGGCGGGAGTTGGGAGGGTGGGGGTGAGCTTCAACTTACAAAACGAAAATTAAAAATGGACTTACGCCCAAAGAATGCTAAAGTTTACAGGTTTGTCATCACAGTCCTTCTTGTATACTTTGCAAATTTTGGACACAAAATCAATTATGGAATGGAGTCAACTAATCCAAGAGCAAGGCAGTGAAAATGTTCAGAAGTTCTTCATATCAGAAAAAAGAACCAAAGTGTAGTTTTTAGTCTTTTTTTAAGGAGTGTTTCTGTTTGGTGTTGGCTTTTTATGTAACCGGGTCTAAGAGAAGGTTTGTGTGCCCAGGTTTTTTTAGTAATCTCTTATGTTAATGTGGAACTCTTAATTTTCCTTGGGGGTTTTTCTTTTCTTGGACTGACATAACACAAGTATTTTGTGTTCAGTAAAAAAAAAAAAATTTAAGACTATTTTATTTTTAAGTTAATCTAAATAAACATGTAAAGATATACAGAGATATTTAAAGGAGATAAAAACTCTCGCCATCCAGGTTTAGGGAAGATGTCGTTTCCTGACCACGCTCGATGTGTTTGTGTGGAGTGTGGCATAAATGCGAGCGAAACTTGTATATAGATCCTATCCCTCGTTTAGTTTAACACAAGGAAAGCCCAAGTGAACAGCACGCAACTGAACACCGACCAGTAGATTCGCTCTTACTGTTTTTGTTAGACACGTTAGCGACAAACCGCTGCAAGGCATACTGTGATAATCAAGACATGAACTTCACTCCGGTTTCCCAACTCGGCGAATCTTTAAAGCTTGAGCTAAAAGGAGGACTGGTCCTTTTTACAAACTACATCATGGTGAAATAGCCGGTAGTCTGGTATGTTGTGATTAAGTCTCCTTTCAATCTCGCCGTCCTTTCTTCCACCCACACAGCTGCATTGTAAAAGTACTCAGTTGTTTTAGTAACGTCGGACGTGTCTAACTCACCTTGTTCTTAGTGTCGTCAGTAGTCGTGGTTCACGTCGGTGACCGAGAAGACGAACGTGCTCTGTAAATACATATCGTTTAGTTCATCCGATCACGAGGGAGCGCGTGGGGAAGATCCAAAGTCGCCATAGTTCTGTTGTTTAAAATCACGGTTTTAATGTTAAATGCGATTCACAGTCGCAGTGGTTTGTTAGATTCACCACCAACTATATTACGCAGGTTTTATGGCACTGACTATTTTAAACTCAGTTTTAATGTTCCTTAGAAGTGAGGGTTTGAGCGTCACGGTGATTAATCTCTTAAGTTCATCTGTAGTTGCATGAATGCTTTTCATCACTGCTATAGTTTTGTCTTTAGAGTAGATTTTAGTATAGTTTCGTTTGAGGCAATATATTCCGTGTGGAAAAAAACACCCGTTTCCTTGGAACACATCAGTCTTTTTGTATGGGTCTGTAAATACATGTAGTGTTGGCACATGCTCACCGTGTGCTGGGCTTACGTGACATATCAGGACTATACCTCCGCGACGTGTGTAAGTGTGTGCGCGTTTATCACCTTTACAACAATGGTAGTGATGCTGTCAGATTATATGTGTGGCGATGTCCGTTTTGTGTCTCTCGTGCTTGTTTCTTGCATTTTGGGTTTTTTTTTTTTTTTCGCTGTTTTCTTTTTCCTTTGTTTGTGCTATGGGGAACTGCTGCCTTGCCTGGCCAAACTAGATTACACTTTTTATTATTATTTTTTATTTTTACTTAAATACATCCTTTTACATGATTGCCATCTTCAGCTCCATGAAAATGAAAAGGATTGAGATAGCTCTGAGTCACTTGCTGGTAGATTTAGATTTTAGATTTAGCGACATAAATATTCAACCCCTGAAAGCTCGGTCTGAATCCTGGGCCAGGCCCAGCGAGTATGTGTCTTCTGGCCCACCGTCCAATGACAGGAGAAATCAAACAAGCAGTTTAAATAAACGGCGAATATGCATGTATACTTTTCTTGGTAAATATTTTTTCCACTGTCTGTGTTTACTTAATAAAAAAGGGAAAAAAAATCTCATAGTATTTGCATCTCGACATAAAAATCACTCCATTAGGAATTATAAGTGATGTTCCATATTAAAAATGATAAAAAGTAGAAAATAGTAAAAAACAAAACAAAAAAATACTATATATATATATATATATATATATATATATATATATATATATATAAAACTAAAGCCTCTGCTTGGTATGCTCCCCTCATTCTAAGTAAATCTATTGCATTGTAATGGTATACTATTGGGCTTCGTATATACTCGGAGTTTAAACATGGATGCTGGATTTTTGCATGATCATACATTTAATAAAACCATGAAATGACAACTATCAAGTGTTTGTCTGAATGTTAGTAGGTCTTCATCATAGCTTTGTTATTATTGAAACTTGATCTGGAAAGTATTTAATAAAAATAGCATTTCTGCAACCGATTCTGGGTTTTCTTTGTGCAAATGTAAAAGTCAGCATAAAGCGAACATTTACTGTATGTGCTTGATGCATGTCACTGATATTGTGTGAGATTAATTTGTGCACATTATTACAATGGAAAATGTAACCTGTTTTGTAATTTTGTTCATATGCTGATTTAAAATGTTGTATGCATTAACATTATCGTGATTTTCAGCTTTATTTCCCCCTTTTTTTTTTTTTTTTTTTTTTTTTTAAGAATTTTACAAAATTATGTAGAATGGTGCAAAATTTGGTAAAGGTGTTGCCACTTTACAAACCAAAAAAAAAAAAAAATCCATACATATGATTCAAAAGGTTAAATGGTCCTGGAAAAGTCATGTTTGTTGTATTCCTGGTCAAAAATTACTGCACTGGAAACGAATTGAAATTGAATCTAGTTGAAATATATTATACTGCACCCGGACTATATCTAAGCTCAAAAAACTAATTTTGTGCGATTGGAAAACACCTTAGATGTAAAGCATGACTAAAAGGAAAGTATGTTTTATAAATAAACATACAATAATGTTAAGTTCTTATAAAACAGCTGTATTTCTGCAGTTCTATAAGTGGCACCTGGTGGCTTTACAGAATTAAATTTACATTCAGACGGAGTTTTTTTGTTTTTTTTTTGCCTTGCCGTAATATTTGACAAGTTGATGGAAAAACAAGCTTAATATGGATCTTTAAACAATTTTGACCTACTATCCAGAATTATTAATGGAGCAGATAAAATATCATTTATTTTTATAATTTTGACATTACCTTCTTTTTTTATTTAAAGGCTAAAATGTTATGAAACTTAAAAAAAACAAAAAAAACTTTATATGAACATTTTGCATGTTATTACATAAACTCTTGTGAATCATGCTATCAGTTAAAACCCGGACAGCAGGTAACTGAATTGTTGAGCGCACTCTAAATTATAGATGAAACCGAGACGATCGTGCGTCAATAGATGGCACTGCAGCGTAACGTTAGCTGAAGAACTACTGAATGCACCTCAGAATCTTTAGTGCGATGTTCTTAATGTAAGAAGACTTACAAATAATATAGCTTTGAAACCTCATTCGTGTTCTGGTTGTGTATGACCTGTGCTTATGTTTAATGTACTGTGAATTAGAGCTAGGCTTTGTTTGAAACGGCCATGTCGTACATGCACATGTGCCTTCATGGTAAAAGCAATGAAATATAGAAGCAGCTTATAGCTTTATCCAACTGTAAGATACACTAGCGCAGTAATGGTTTAAAACAAGCAGCGTTTGCTGCATCAATAGCGCGTGTCTGCATTCAGATACATAGGCACTTTATAGAAGTGCACACCATTTATTTTTCCTTCTCTCCCCTCCAGCACACAGTGTACTGTCTGTGGTGACTCCCAGTGGACCTGAGCAAGTCTTATTTAAGGGCTTTGTTTCCTGCATTCGAGCGGCTGGGCCCCAAAGCTCTCAAATGGAGGGCGAGTCTCTCGTTTCTGAGCGGTGATTAATCAAACTCTCTCTACTCTTCCTCTCAGCTGATAAAGTAGACTGCAGGAACACAGATAAGATACTCACCCCTCTAGTTCACCTCACTTTACACTTGAAGAAAAGAAAAATGAGATGCCGGTCTCCATTCTGTGCCTTTATTTCCCAATATGTGTGTACTTGAACTGAACACCAGACATGACTTGGGATCACGTTACTGTTGATTCTTATGTATCCAACTGTTGCTACACATACACAATGCACATTCACTCAGTACAGTATAACGTAGTTGTCATATGGGCCATATAAAAAAGGTTTTCCAGGTGCTATTTAGTTTGGCACGTATAAAAACAGTTTTGCTTTGGTTCTGCACTGATATCAGACGGTTCCAAATCCTAGTTCAAACGTATTATCATAGAACATTGTTGATGAAATCGTCTGGACTGGCTGGCAATAATTCCATACTGAAGATTCCAGAGGTTCCATTTTGAATGTTGCTAAGATAACGTTATATTCTAGGTTTTTTTTTTTTACTGTATTTTTGCTCAAATAAATGCAGCCTTGGTGAGCTTAAGAGCCTTCTTTTTGAAAAATAACAAATCTTACCAACCCCAAACTTTTGAATAATAATGCAGGGATAAAAAAAAAAGTAATTTTAATAAAGAAACACTTGTCCGGATCATTAAATTAAAAAGTGGCCACCTCGTCGTCTTTACAGCTGCTTGGGCCGCACAATGTTTTTTGACGTCAAACAGAAATCACCTCAACAGCAACTGTTTTGAGAAAGGCAGCAGCGAGATGGCAATAAATTCATGAGACACATATTTAAATACTTCTCTGCTTAGCAGAGTTAAAGACTTTTGAGAATAAAATTTAAATAATCCTCTCATAGTCCCTTCCTTTCATGGGTATTTCCACAAAATGCTCCTAGAGGTTCTGTGCGATTCCCTCTCTTCCTAGAAGACTATATTTGCATTTCAAAACATCCAGTTCAACCACTCTAGGAGTCTTTTTTAAAGCTGTCCAATCGGGTCGCTGCCATTTCCATGCCTTTGAATCCGTGAACGTCCACTACAAGTTCCCATAATCAGATTGAGGGCTTCTCCCGTGACTCTGAGGGCTTGGTTCAGACTGACAGCGTGATCGGCTCGTCTATACCATCAGAGCCTGTGCGGAGTATGGAGGCGAGAGGGTCGGTCCTCTTTTGGCTCCTGCCGCACGGGGGCCCTGAGTTCTCCTGTGTGGAGCAGGGTTCTGCCGTGGTTCTCCTTATGCTGCTTCTGATCAGCTCCAGCTGGCGTTGTGCAGTTCATCTCTGAGCCAAATGGGCAGAGGCTGACCCAGACGTTTCAACATCCTGAGTAACTCCACGTTCTGCTCACGGTAATACTCCGACAGAAACACCATCGACTGGACAGAGGGAAAGATGAAACGTGCGTTACCCATACATTTATGGATATTCAAAATTATGAGAAGTCGATTCTTAGAAATAAAGACGATGACACCAAAAATGTTTATCTTGTCATTTTTTTTTAAATGTCAGTTTAGAAATTGTCAAAATTCTAAAAAATCTTTTTGATTTTTTGATGGTATCATTTGATTAAAATGAGAATTATCAGAATTATTATTTTGACTATATAATTTATCTCAGAACAAATGACATTCTGAGAAAACAGACTGATGATAAATTTAAGACAAAAGGTTTAAAAACGATTTCATACTACAGTTTTTGTAAAAACTAATCATCTTAACATGTCATAATTATACTTTTTAGCTCATAATTTCCTTTTTATTTCTATAACTTTTCATGTCGATTATGACTTTTTTGCCAAGTATGTAGCAGATAAGGGCTTCTACGCACAAAGCACAACATGCATCAAACAACAAATATACTGAATGAATATTAATGATCAGCCAGGGAATTTTTTGAGCATCTACACACTACACCACCGTGAGAATAATGTGACCAAGTGCTGCAACACGCTCTGATCAGCACTCGGTGATTTAATTTAAGTTGCTTTCAAAATATAATGCTTTATTCGCACTTGATATCAAACTGCCTCTCAAAATAGATCTTATGCTTTCCGTTCCGTCAGTGCTCTCGCAACCAATTACAGAGAGCAAAACTTCGCTGGCTATAACTGAAACGTGATGCCTATTTTTGTTCGGTCGCGGTATATCCATCTTATCTTCTTAACTGGAGCTGTGATGTAGAGAAGTGAGTCGTACCTCCAGGCTCATTTCTGGATACTTCCTTCCTTTGCTCTTTCCCAGACAGCGAGTACGTCCTGCCTCCACTTTCTGACACCAGAAACCTTTACTCTCGTCAAACCTTTAAATAAAGAGCAGGAACTAGTTACATCTCCAATAAGACTACTATTTTGTATCTAATCCAATGAAATTCTTTCATTTATTTATAAAAAGACATATATGTGATAAAGAACTAGACTGTATTTTTCTATACTTAAATCTAAGTGCTCTTGGAAACTGGGTGTACAGTAATAATGAGAGCTCGTACGTCAGCGCCTGTGTGTAGTTGAAGTAAGGTGTGACGCCGAGGAATTTCTGAATGCCATCCATCACCTGAGCAGGACTGGAGCGCAGCTGAACGCCGTCCACGATCAGCAGCTGTTCACAGGATAAAACACACGTCACACACACACACACACACACTGAAGCAGCTCAACACCGGTATGGGCTGATTTTCACTTGGAGCGCTCTGAAGCTGTGAGGTGCACTATTTACAGGTCTGAATATTCCTGGTTATTTTTAGCTGATTAGTGTTTACACAACTAATAACCAGACCACTAACAACTTGATGCATTTGGTCTAACAAGGAGCTTCAAGAAGACAATTTCAAATCAAAATCTAAATCCTGTAAAAATCTAGACCCGTAAAGACCAATAAATGAATAACATCCTTTAAATCTATATGCATTTCATTTTTACACGTTTAGAAAGTTTTTTTTTTTTTTTCATTCACCAAGTATGACAGTAAAGACATTTATAATATTACAAAATATTAAAACTGTAAACAAATGCTATTCTTTAGACTTTTTTTCATTCATCAAAGAATCATGTCAAAAAGTATTTTGCAGCACAACTGGCGTGTTGAAAAAGGTTCAAATGACACTGTTGTCTATAATAATTGCTGCTATTTTGAACAAATCTGCCTCATTATCACAGGAATAATTACAGTTTTTAAATATATTGAAGCTCTTTCTTTTCAATTGAAATAGTATTGCACTATATGTGTGTGTGTTTTGTATTTTGGGTCAAATAAATGCAGGTTTGGTGAGCATAAGACATTTCAAAAACATTACAAATCTTAACCAACCCCACTTTTGAATATGTTTTATTTATGCCAAGCTCTAAAATATTTAATGGTTAGAAACAATGTAAAAATATTTCTTTTGCACTATTTGTCATTAAACGAGCAGTTTTTAGCAGCTTTTATGAGTGCCTTATAATGATAAAGACAGTATCCAGCTATGTAGTGTGTCTTAGCTGCTATTATTTAAGCGTGTTTAGAACGCTCTTAACCAATCAGCATCCATCACCGAAATTAAGGTTAGTTAAATGACAGCATGTCAAAGCTGCAGACTTAGATAATAAGAGTTCTTTTAAGAGAAAGATCTTTTGTGTGCACACCTGGCTAGGTTAACAGTAGTGTAACAAGTACCAGAAGTCTGCTGTGTCTGTGTCTGTCTCTGTCTGTGTGTGTGTGTGTGTGTGTGTGTGTGTGTGTGTGTGTGTGTGTGTGTGTGTGTGTGTGTGTGTGTGTGTGTGTGTGTGTGTGTGTGTGTGTGTGTGTGTGTGTGTGTGTGTGTGTGTACCTGACTGGGCTGGTAGTGGTGTAACCAGCGCTCCAGATGGCTGCTGTAGGCTCCAGGCTGCAGGCAGCGGCGGTGCAGAGACAGCAGAGCTGCGGGGGACGACGGCCCTGCAGAGATCACCTCATGAAACGTGTAGTTTAGCGCCACAGGGTCCTGATGAGCCCTCTGATGCTAGAGAGAGTGACAGAAGTGAAATGATTTTTTTTATCGGATGCGTTGCTGTAGAGGAAGTTGATCATATTTGTAAAATGCTCTCCATTAGCACTGCTCTTCATCTCAATGGCAGTTGACTGGTTGGTGCAGGAATCCTGATCATCTGAAATCTACTGTGTTTTGTAAATCCTATTTTTGTTTAGTTTTTTTTTCCATTTGCAACAGAAATAATAAGTTAAGAGGGTCACTCCACCCCAAAAATGAACATTTTTTCAACCACTTACCATCATGTCGTTCCAAAACCGTAAAAGCTTAGTTTGTCCTCAGGACGCAATCTAAGATAATTTGGATAAAAACTGAGAGACTCTCCCCAAAAAATGCCAGCTAACCAGCTAAACTACACAAACGCACCTGGTACCATGAATACGCCCGGTCGGCAGGGTTGATGAGTATGGAGATGATTTTGGCTCTTGGTAAAAGGGCGGCTGCTCTCTTCGGAGCAACTTCAGTGTCAAAGTAGTTTGCGCTCTTCTCAAACAGGAAGTCTGTGCTCACATTTGAGGGTACAGGGAAAAAATCCATGTACCTGAGAGACACACAGACAGAATTAACACTTCTCCGCATGAAACAGAAATCCAATATGAATAACAATGTATTGCATAATATTTGCTGAATGAAATTTAATACATGTTTTTGACTTCAAAGATTTTCACATGTACGCTATGAATCACCCTAAACGCATTATTTTATGTCTTATCCCGATTTCAAGATCAGAATTGTACCACTGACAGACAAACATGACCCAGATGTTTTCTGCTAAATCTGTGGGTGTTTTACTACATCCACATAAATTCACAATGTTTGACATTTGACTCATTTTGGTGCTTTGGTGTCATTACATTCTTATAACTTTAAACATGTTAATTTTTTTTGAGGAGTGTAAAAAAAATTAAAAATCCATCAATGGGTCCTTCTGTCCTTCAATTAACATTTACCATGCAAAACAGAAAGTCTAATAACTTTTATCTCTTCTCATCCACTTCTCATCCAAATTTTAAGCATTGATAATAATCATGTAACAGACACAATATACTAGAATATTAAATTTCTGCATTTAGCATGATGAAAAATGTATTTTGATTGTGTGATGTGAGTAAAGCTTTACAAAAATGTGTATTTCATTTGAAAACTAGAAAATGAGATATGGATGGGGTTTCCATGGTTACCAGTCAATGCCACGCTGGTAGTTTGGTCCGCTGAAGAACTGCACCTCCTCAAAGGTGACGGGGCTGGGGAAGCTGCTGGTAATGGCAGGGTGAAGGGCAAGAAACGAGTGAAGCGCGGTGGTACCTGCAAAAAGAGCATGGCACCACTGCATCAAGCTGTTTTGATCAAATATTACATTTCTAGGAAATGCTCTGTGTTCTGTGACTTGTGTATGGTACGAAGTGTTCTACTACATTATTAAAATGTATATTAGTCTCTAATGGTTTTAATGAGAACATGGGTACATGCTTCTGTTACAATCTCACAGGCATATAGTGTTCAAAATAGAATACTTATCTAACTTAAAAAATATAATAATAATCATAAAAGGATTTTTTTACCGGTCTTCTGAGGGCCAATCACTATAAACTTAGGTAGTCTGTCACAGGTCTTCTCTTTGGACCAGATGTCTTTGTGTCTCTTGTCATGACACGGGTTCTGTTTAACAAGGGGAGTATTTGTAAGTATAATGTGAGCATAAATTAATATGAGACTGATATAAATCACTTGTAACATGTTTTCGTGTTTGTTACCCAACCATGCAACAGGGGATCTACAGGCAGACTGACAATTATTCTCTTACCAAAGCATGTGGGGAAAAAAATTCTAAATTAATTTCAAACAAAACAAAGCTTAGCTAAATGAAACTTTCTTACTTAAAAATGTTAAATCCTTGAGAATAATGTTAACTAATATATTTACGACATGCAAAATAATTACATTTTATTATAGCATTTAATATGATTATTACTGATGATTGATTTTGGGGTAAAATAAGATCATCTTTGGCAGCCTTTATGAGGTTTACCCAGTTTTACGCACGACTATGTAATTTCACAAACCTGCCACAAGGGGTCTCTCTCATCAGGGAAAATCTGGAAGTATTTCTGAGCGAGGCGGACTGGAGGCAGAGTCTGCAGGCGCAGGTGAGTCCAGCACTGCACAAACCTCACCAGTGACTCAAAGGTGTACAGGCCCAGTCGGTCATTGCCGTAGTTTGACAGGTGAGTCATGAATATACTGACCTACCCATGGGAGAAGACAAGGACAAAGACAACGTTTGTAACGTTACGCCATTATTTGAGGTGTTGGCTGGGCCAGTGTGTCTTTGTGGGTGCGACACTAACAGGATTGAGCAGCACTGTAAGAAACAGCTCTCCACCGCGAATGCTCTTGTCCAGCTCCTGAGGGCCTCCTGGATAATCTTTGTAGAAGATGGTATGTGTGAAAAGCCCACAGGTCTGCCGGGGAAGAACCTGATACACAAAGCCAAGCACAACTTGCTAGCCAGATCACACATTTCACAACAGAAACGACAGCACTTTTATTTCATGGGAAATATGAATGCTTTTTGTGACCCTGACCCAGTCATAAGTTGCATGGGTATATTAGCAGCAATAGCCAACAACAGTATGGGTTAAAATGATAGATTTTTCTTTTATGACAAGAATCATTAGGGTGTTAAGTAAAGATCATGTTCCATGAAGAAATTTAGAAAATTTCCTAACATAAGTATATAAAAAAAGTTACGTAATATGTTGTTAATCATTTCATTTGGGCAACTTTAAAGTTGTTTTTCTTAATATTTCGATTTTTTTTTGCATCCTCGGATTCCAGATTTTTAAACAGCTGTATTGTCTTATGTTGTCTTATCCTAACAAAGCACACGTCAATGGGAAGCTTATTTATTCAGCTTTGATGTGATGTATAAATATCAGTCTTACAAAAAATTACCTTACGACTGCTTTTGTGGTCCCGGATCGCATTTTAATAACTTTACAATAATGTTTGATTTGTTAAAATTAATTAATTATAAGATAATGGTTCATTAGTATTGTGTGTATTGTTGTGCACTAAAAATTAAACATTTTTACAAAACTATTAATCTAGGTTGATGTTAATTTATCAAATTTATAGTACATTGTTTGTTAACGTAAAATACATCAGTTTATATACTACTGGCCAAACGTTTTTTGGAAGGATTTGTGACACAGCAGTATTAATGGCTCCAAAAATTCAGCTTTGATATTATATGAATACATTTATTTTAGGTACATTTTTAAATAATAGTAATAATTCAAAATATTACTGTATTTTTGGAATAAACAAATTCGGCCTTATTGAAACATTAGCCATTCGTTTTAAAAAAGATTTTCAATGCAGGGAAAGATACCAAACATATTTGCTCTGAATAAAGGTGCGTCAGCATCGCCAAAAGGCTGTTACAATTTATAATTGACACATTAATACCTGCCATTGTTGACAGTGTACTGCATGCGTTAGCTGTTAGACAGCAATTACACACGTCTTTAAATTAATCTCCTTTAAAAGCACCTCTGCTGAGCCACGTGAATGTCTTTATCCGCTGCACTGCACAATTCTTGAGCATTTTGCACCATAAGCATTGCATCAAGTTAAAAATAGCATGCATCCTGTGCTACATTTTGTTGCGTTTAGTCTAGTTCTCCCAGACACTAGAATGCACCCAAACATCTTATGTAAATGCCCGGAGACACATGGTTGACTGAAAGTAATTGCACTTCAGTTTCCACCTGTATGCCGTTGTGTATGAAGCCTCTGCGATAGCGGGCAGGCCTGAGATGAGGATACTCTTCTGTGCTGGTCACCTTGATGCCCCATACGTTTTTCCAGGCCTCATAAAGCTGACTGTGCACAGGGTACACACCTGAGTGATGGGGGGCTACAGCGTAACCCATGTCTGTGGGGATACCATGCTCCTGAAAGAGAAAGAAAGATAAAACCTTTTCAGTATCGTGCACCAGAATCGAGAGTTACACAGCACGTTATTTGGCACGTATCAGGGCAGATTATAACCTGTGCAAACTGTTTGTTAAGTCTCATCTGTTCCGAGTACGCTGACGTTGTGGAAGAGATGAGGCTGCATGTGACTCCACATGTGCGGAACCACCAGAACTCCTGTCGGTGCCGAAGCAGTGTGTCGTCACCCTCATCTTCTTCATCTGTACCTGAAGAACAAGACCAGAAAGAGACGATAAGCGGCGTGTGGAGGTGGAGATGGTTTTATCTCTATAACTTGCACAACCATCAATTTTATCGTACCTGTATGAAAAAACTTGCCAGAGAATCCCAGGTTGAAGGTGAAATTAGGGACCAGAGAACGGAGTTTGTTTTGTGTGTGAAGCAGTGCCTAGAGAGGACGGAGATAAAACATCTCAGCTGGCACAAGTATACATAATCTAAATAACAGACGATGACTCTTTAGGCCACTTTAGGTTACAACTAAGGGTGGGTGGAATTAATGTTATATCGCAATATGAGTCACAGTGATGATATCCTGCAGAACAGTTGTTTTAGCTAAAAGTTAAAGAAGGTTTTATTCACTGTATCTACAATCTTTTAAAACCTAATTTGGATAAGCTTTAAACTCTGATTAGATAAATCAGTCACATTTACAATACTTCATTTCTGTATTAATATTGCAGATTAAACACAAACAACAGTAAGCAGCTAGATATTATATTATATTTATATTCAGGTTCTTCCTCATCCGGAAACATTTTGCACTCTATTTTTGCATTATTCAGTGTTTTGCTTTCCCAAGTGTAAAAACAAAGTTGTTTCTGATAGCCGCACAAATATATCTAGCATTGTATAAAGGTTTTAGGTTGACATTTCTTCCATCACACTGTCTACCAGCAATACCGGCAGCCCTAGTTATATCAAGTATATTATTTTGATATTATACAGATGCAGGTTGGAGAAGAGGTAGATAAAAGAGGGCAGATCTTGCAGAGACAAGAAAGGCAAGGAAGATAAAAGGTGAAAAGAAATAATAAGGATAGAACAAAAGATGAAAAATCATAGCTCTTACCAGGGGGGAAAAAAGCAATGGAAAAAGAGAGAAATGGGAAACCAAAAACCTCAGGCATGACATTGCGTTTGGTGTGGTGGGCCACACAGAACCCCCTATGAGAACTTATCTGCTCAAATTAAAAAGTGAGCCAGTCTAATTAGCCCCATGCTAGCCTTCAGCGAGAGCCTTCTTTGACTCTCAGGAGATGGGAGAGAGAGAGAGATGGTGAAAGACGACGAACACCATGCTCCACTGCATTACAAACAAGCTCTCCCTCGCACAATAATCATGGCTCTCTACAAACAACGGCAGAGAGAATACATCTCCCTGATCCGTATTAAGTGTGCTAATTCATTAGCTTCAATTCAGTCATGGGGGAGCTCTGGGAGTGCAACGGCCGTCGGAGAGAAGCTCTGAGAATAAAGAGTTTGGATTATTCAAACAAAAGATACCTTTTATGGAAGACAAACTGGGTCAGGTTTGACTGATGTCTGATTCCCTTTCAACCCCAAATACTGATGATTTCATACCAACAAACACGTTTTTTTTTTGTTCCTCATAAAAATGTAAATGTTGGTTGTTAAGATGTTCAGTTTGGTTTTGCCTGTTGCTAGGGTGATCCGGGCAGTTGCTAAGTGGTTGCACATTGACTGAAGTCAAAACAGCCGCCCACAAGTCTCCATGATATTACAGTCACTAGAAATGACTGTCTGAACTCTGATTGTCTGTGCGGATTGATTGTAATTTTAGAAGTGCATAAAATATATTTTATGAACTATATTATTTTACAGTGAAATAGAAAAATATACAATTTTCATATTGTTTTTGTTCATATGTTCATATATAATCAAAGCACCTCAAGCTTAAAAAATGCATATCACATCATTTTAATAAAAAATTGGGATTTTGCTCTTTTCTCCAAATCATACAGCCCTGTCACTTAATTTGACTAACAGTA
Organism: Puntigrus tetrazona; assembly: GCF_018831695.1. NCBI lineage: Eukaryota > Metazoa > Chordata > Actinopteri > Cypriniformes > Cyprinidae > Puntigrus > Puntigrus tetrazona. Next base: position 15,503,145 of record NC_056710.1, on the reverse strand, counting down.
GCAGTGGTGCTAGTCTTAGCAAACACAGTATGTCTAACAAAACATCCTGAAAAGTCAAAGTAAATTGAATTACACTTGGCGAGTACCTCAACATCTGCCACTTTCATGCGTGTCCCCTCCTTCCCAACAAAGATGTCATCCACGTCAACAAGCAAAAATCTGTCCAACGAGAGGCTGAGCCTTCTGCCAGTTAAATAACCCACAGCATCCACGAACAGCAGCTTGTGCAGCCAAAAAGACAGGCTACCTCCAAAGAACACCCGTTGGATCCCATCGTGAAGACCTAGGTCTTGCATAACCGTAGCCAGCAGAGCTCTCTGTTGGTGTGAGTGTGTCGGGAGCTGATTGGGTTCAGCTGGTCTGGGGCTAGCTAACAGTACAGGCTCATAAGTGCTGTGGTTGGACAGGAAAGTGGTCCAGTTGTCCGCAGGTAAAGGACCAGGTTCCAGCTCATTAGGTTTGGTGATGTAGAGCAAGGGTGCAGCAGGGTTGACTTTGTAATCCCAAAGTGGCATGTTTGATCGCAAGAAGAGAGGGAAGCCTCTAAGCTGAGCACTGGATGGGGAGTTTTCATTTGCCCGATAGAAGCCAATGATTCCCACTCCATAGTCTTGGCAGTATTTATCCAGTAACTGGCGGTTCCATGAGTCCAAGTTGACGTACTTGAGCAGATTCTCATAGACGATAAGTGTGTATCGGCCACGACCTCGCCAAGCTAAAGGGGGCATGTCCCCCTTTCCCGGTGCAATTTCAGTGCGGTAATGAAAGCGGCTTGACTCTAAAATGGCTACAATCTCTTGTCCAAGTTGGGAGTAGATGCTTTCCACAAAGAGTAACACCACGGGCTCTGTCCGAGAGGTATCTGCTGTTCTCGCTGACTGTCGCCGTTGGCTGACCTGTGATGGCAGGAACAGTGGAGTCCTTTGTCCACCACCAACTACAGATGTAGCTACACAGTCCCCCAGCGGTAATGGCACAGGGGCCTCCTTGATCTTGGGTCCAGCACTAACGTGATAAGCCAAGTAGGCCATGGAGAGTAGACAGAAAAGGATGAGTGCAAAGATCAGGCGGTGGAGACCCTGGTGCCTGACTACTCGTGCCAACTTTCTCACTCCAGCCATAGCTGTCTCGGCCAAGTGGGTGGCAGAAACAGAGAGAGGGTGGCGCCTCACTCTGGTGGGGAGGTAGAAGACAAAGAGAGCAAGCAGGGATTAAACTGGAAACAAGTTGACCTGCCAGGAAACGACTATTGACTCTAGGTCACCATGGCCCCCATAGCCTGCGACGAAATCGCCGCTCCGGTGTCTCTTTTTTTGTATGGTACTCTTCTCATCCATATATCAAGCCTATAGGAAAGTAGCTGGAGGCATCACGTGAAAAGACAGCTCATTTGTTTGTTATTTTGGATGTTGCTCCTTTGGCTTGAAACCTTCTGCCACTTCATGTATCCGCTTGAACAATCAAGGCATGAGAGAAATGTTTTCTAGCAGAACCTCCTGTCCATCCTGAAAGAAAAATAAGGATGGGGAAAAACAAAAAAAATTACACGGTTAGAAATACCAGAAAAAAGCCTGCATACTATAAGACCGGAATACAATGCACAACTTTTGCCCAGATTTTTGACACTTGTTGTCAAAAGTCATAGCCAGATTTTGGGCTGTCAGAGACAGTAATGCGTGATGAGTACAGATTCATCCTTTTAAGCCACAAATAATGATTCCATCCAGTCGAGGATATCAAATATGATTGGAATTTTAAGATTTTAGAACAGATAGCTTTCATTTGCCACGGATCTTCTAGCCATAAGGCACATGCTTCTTTGTTGTGATCAAAATACCTGCAAGTCCATAGTTGTTTAGTTTATGATTCCCAGATCTTCTCTGTAACCATGTACCAAGTGTTTTACAATAAAAAAAAAAAACAATGCAATAATACATTATTTGAAATTTCAGTTTGTGTTCCATGGATAAAGTGCCACGCTGCTTTAGAACAACATTTGGAATGAAACAACAAAAACATTTTTTCTAAGAATAGGCTGTGAACCATAAAATATGACATGCTCAGCATGATAAAACAGCACTGTTTAATTAATTTAATCCATGTATGACCTTACAAACTGTCAGATTATTAAAGCATGAGTTTAAGATTTGTATGTAAACACACTCATTGATGACATAATTTTTGGGGGGGTAAACTAATCCTTTAATGATATTAAGACAAGACATTTTTACAATGTCTAAGCTCTAGGTATATACTCATGAGAATAAAATAAAAAGGTAATCCACCCAGTACATAAACACTCACATACAGAGTCACAAAATAAACGTGGGAATTAAGTCTGGAGTCATGTTGCTATCTGAACCGTACCATGCACTCTCCTAACCTCTGAAACTCCAGGTCGAAATTCAGCCTCTCCCCATCCCAGGGGCCAACACAGAAAAGAAGGGGCCCACAGTATCTCCACAGAGAGAGTAATGTAGACAAGCCATCTGCTGATTTTTCCATTAGATGACACACACACTCATACACATACTCACAAAAACACACCCCTGCCCCATTAACACTCCATGTACCCATAATCAAATCTCCTTACCATGTACATGAGACCTTTTCCCAGGGATCCCAAAATAACTCCACCCTATGCCATCTCTTAGTCATGCTCCCTCAATATTGTCTTTCAGGTGCAACTGGAAAAGTACAACAGTGATAGTGGATATGTACACAAAGGCAGAGAGCGTCAAGTGTAAATGTTAGTATAGGACATGGTCCGTTTACCATAAGCTAAGTAGTGTCCTCAATATCATGTGATTACATTTGGTCAATCTAAATTGCACCTGTAGAGAAACCTGACGCCATGAGAAATGGGAGTTCTCGCTAAGTAGGCCAAGCGACAACCAAACAAGTCACTCTGCCACTGGCATTATCACCTTTAATGCTGCAATAGTAACCTTTGCTAGCATTACCTTCATTTGAATGAGCTAAAAACACATGAAATGTTATTTTCGGCCGCCTCTATTCAAGAGGCACAGGGAAAATGATTAAGTTTGACACACTGCATTAAGCTTCCATTAAGTAATGGCTTAAAATTTTCTCAATGCCTTTATTAGTTAAAAAGTGCAGAACAAGCTTTGGATGTGAAGCCGTTTCTGCACCAGAGATCCAGTTTCAATGATTAATCTCAGAATGGCTGAGCATGAAGAATTTCAGAGATAAAACATAAGCTGACTTAGCAGTTTTATATTACATTATAGCATGTAAATGGATCTTTCCAGTTGCCAAGAATAACTTTAATACAGAACATGACGGCAATAAAATGCACCACAATGCTGATGCCTTATCTGAGGATGTTTCTTTACTTCATATGTAATCTTTTGTTGTACTAGTCAGAGTCTGGTCAAAGAGGCTTTTGGAGATGATTTGAACAGGAGCAGTGCAGCCTGTGACCACAGCGTGGAGCGAGAGCTTTGTAAGGCAGCTCTACAGAGTCTAACGCAGAAGGGCAGAATCAGTTCACCCCGAGGGGTGCCTGAGGGCCGCCAGCGTCACGACACGCATAAGCAGATGACATTCTGCAAGAGTCCTTAGAGCACTCTCTTCCCACAGCACTCGGAAACACTTTGAATGATTCGCCACACATATTCCGTTTGACTTAAGTGTTGACTTACGGTTACTTTCTTTCCTCTATGAAATCACTACCCTGGCCAATAGCATTTCTACTCTGCCAATGTGTCTGGCCAACAGGAGAACAGCTCTATGGGACACTGTTCTTTATGACTGCTGGAAACCAATGACTGTGGAATGTCTTACTGGCTTTATACAAAGACAAAGTGTCACGTGCCCTCTGGCTGATACTTGATCTCCAGGTAACATAAGGACAATGAATTCAGCAAGAGCCACTAGAGCTGTGATTTATACAATTGCATCTGAGTATTAATGAGACGAGTCACTTAACTGATGAACTGAAAAGCCATTCATAAAATCTTGAGGCATGTTAGAAATAAGGTTACAAGCTATGCTGCTAGAAAAAGAGAGACTACACTATACTGTGCATATTTTTTTGCATTTACATTTTCGCATTTGGCAGAAAGTGATTTACATCGCATTCAAGGAACATATTTTAGCAGTTCTTGTTTTCTCAGGCAATTAAAAGATTAACTTGGCATTGCTAATACCATACTCCACTGCTTGAGCTGGGGAAAGCTGTAGGGCATTTTGCTTTAATAAAATTATATACAACAAGTGAATTTTGAAATATTTGTATAATTTAAAAGTATGTATATCGTCTTATTTTTAAAAAATGGTATTGTATTGCACAGTACATGTTTGTATTATCAATGCACACTATTAAAACTACATGCAGTATTTTTAAATTCAGTTTTTCCCATTTTTTTTTCATAAAAGAGTGAGAGGACAAAATATGAGAAGATGGATACTAACCAATAGGTCCAACTGCATGCATTACCTGGAGGCACACAATAGTCTACACAATCACTAAAAGAGACAAAAAGCCATTTTAAAGAGCCTCTGCTGGCTCTAAGTTTAAATACAAACACAAACAGCCATTTAGAAAAATGGGTTTGTTGAATCAGAAGGATAAATGGCAGCATATTACAATAGAGAAAAAAAAAACTGTTGTTAAGCAAGTTTGACGGACAAGAGCAGGAAAAAAGAGCAGATGGCAAACGTTACAGAACAAGGAAGTTTAATCTTCTATCTCTCTATCTTCTAAAAAGCAGAGATAACTGCTCTCATTAACTACTGATAAATATTTAACAGTGGAATATTAGAGTTAAATAGGTCTCCATTAGTTAGGTTATTCATCACCAGACTTCCAAAAGTGTGAGAAAGGAAAAGATTTAGCAAGAGATAAAGTGATAATGTAAAAGTGAGTAAGTAGAATTAGGTAATCTACAGTAAGATAACTGTTGTGAGATGTTTATAAGAAACGGCATGTATTCATAGATACTATCACATACTGTATAAGATAAATGTGCCAACCAGATGGAATAAGACTGTAGCCGTGGGTACATAAAGAGTAAAATGTATTTGAAGGACATTTTGATTTTTATTTCGAATATCCGGTTTCACCTTGAAATATGGGTTGCAGTGCCGTTTGATGTTGACATTAACCTGGCTTTAGCAGGAGTCGACCAGGCTCAGTCAGATTTTCTTCACATACACAGTAATCTGACCGCCACGTAAAAAAAAAACATCTGCCAGCACCTCAAGAGCTGATATTCACCAATCCCCTGTCAAGAGCGTGTTTTCATCTGGACCCAAGCTAATGCTGCCTTATACCGGCAATTCACACACATAGACACTCTTAACATGATGAAGGGCTTCTTTTGGAAATGATGAGCTGCAGAGAGCTGAGAGAAGGTGAAAATAATTGATGTGGAAAGAGTGGAAGTAAGAGGAGGGATGTAGGGGAGACATGTTTTGGTTTTTCAGGAAAAGACATGTGTCAGCATGTACATAGAGGAAATATCAAAGCTGGTATGTACATACTTTATTTGTAGTTGTACAAATAAAACATTGGAATGGTGCTCTGTTGCCCTGAGGTAATTTATCGGGCTCTTAAAAGACATTGTGAAGTTATATATAATGTAATGCATAGAAAATCCAACAATAATAGAACAGCATACTGAACACACGCACACACACACACACATATATATTTTCACTTACTCTTCTATTTATGTTGAATGTGATTTAAATGTGATGCAAAGATTTGTGAAATAATATAACGTAGCGACGTTTCAATAAAAATACTAAGAACCACATTATTTCAACAATAAGAAGAAATGTTTTTCAAGCATTAAATCAGCATATCAGAATGATTTTTAAGAAGCCTGTGAGGCTGAAGTTTGGAGCCATCGCATTTTAAAATATATTAAAATAGAAAACTGTTCAATTTTACTGTATTTACTGTAAATAAATACAGCCTTGTTGAGCAAAGAAAAACAACTTGCATTCAAACATGCATTTATGAGTCTATCTTTATAATAAACCATCTTCCTGGAGATCATTCTTCCTGGAACTTACCAAACACATCAATATTTTGTCACAGCTGGTTTGACTACATATTCAAAACCGGATTGACTTGACTGCTGTAACCGCTGTACTTTACAACAGTAGTTATGAACGCACCTCTCTTACTAATACAATAAACCTGGTATTCTTATTTAATATTGACCCAAATAAGTGTATTTCAACATCCTTAATGGATGCAATCACACGGCACATCATGCTCAGGAAGCCTTCAGTTTCCACATGGCCAGATTCCCGAATGCGTCTCGTCCCATCTAACTGTGCGGGGAATAGAACACCATTTCATATTTGTGCAAGACATTGCATCCAAATCAATACTAGCTCAGGCATGATGGAGGGCATCTTCCCCGGGGTCTTTCGCTAGCTGCCTGTGCCAGAACAAGCCTGCGGTGGAGACGTAGCCTCAAGGTCACAGATATTTCAGTGGAACCTACACAGGAGTCAATGCCCGCAACGTTTCACCCCAGCCATGTCTGCATCTCCGTCTCGATACAGCTGTCAGTCAAATAAAAGATGACCAGAGTAGCGTACACACCCTCAACGGCTGTCAAATCCATTTTGGAGAGCACTCCCTCAGACAGACACAAAAACACAAACAGCTATTAGAGCTGTCAGCCCCCATTCACAGACAGAGCAACTGACAGTATCTCTCCCCTCCTCTCAACAGTCCCTCATAAACACATTAATGCAGACAAACAAAAGACAAGCGTAGCAGGTAATCATTCCATCAGAGGAATATAAATTAAGCTCAGCGCAGCATTAAGAACTAAAATCAATTTCAATCTTCTTGCTTTTAGCTCCCCTTCCTCCTTTACAAAATCTCCATGGTGATGGATCAATCACTCCGCCCTCCATCTCAGGGATATTGTATTAAGAGTTGGATTTCTCTGAGGTTGAACGCTAACGGCCTCTCGGCGGTTTGGATCGGGCTCTTAGGAGGGGACAGAAGAAGAACCGTAATCCTTTTATAGCTGAGTCTGAGTTAGGATATTCTATTAGCTAGAATGGCTTGACTTTTCTGATTTATACCACACTGTGTCCAGCTCACAGCCAGGGGGAGTTGATAGAAATCAGCAGTCAATCAATTCAAGCCATTGACCCTGTATAATCAGGTTTAATGATTTAGAGAAAGCGAAAGGGGGGAAAAAAATGTGATAAAATGAAAAGCTCCAATGCTCCAAAAACGTTACAAAACTTAGTGAGATACTCAAGTAGACATTTTACAGTAGGCAGACATGGAATTTTTGTATTTAAAAATATGTAATTGTATTATTGTACAAAATTAGTTTTTTAATATTTCTAAATACTTTAGTTATGGTTTACTTATAGTATGATTAATAGTATAGTCATTTTTATTTCAGCTTAATTTAACTTACATTTTTAAGTTTATTTAATTACAAACATTAATATTTCATAAAATATGTATGTGTTTTTTGTTTTTTTTTTATTCACTATAGCAACACATATATGAGGCAGAATTATGATATTTTCTGAGATGCTTTCTCCTGGCAAAATACAGCATTGCATAAATCCTTCACAAAAAAATCCAATCCACAATGCATTATTATTACGAAATATGTTATTCTCTACTGTTATTCTCTTCACTAACAGTAGATTGATATTAAAGTGCATCCAAAATGTCTACATATTACATGTTTTTGTGCTTTCGAATGACTAGAGAGAACATGAGCAGAATATGCCTGCTACACTGAAAAATACTGCCTGATTGCTAACTCTGAGACTGTAAAGGTTGGATGAATCTTGCATGCTCTTCACTAGAGTGGCGTTATTTGAGCTACGAGTGACTTAGAGAGAGTCGCTGCCTATGCAGGGTGTTTTAAATCAGCCAATTATATCAGGTTACATGATGCTGCATCTGAACAGCTCGGTATGGAGACAGCTCAAGGTTCTGGAACAGAACTAGAGAGAAGACAGATAACAAGAGGAAAATAAGTCACATTTAACATGATTCTGCAGTAGATTAGCAGCTCTGTATGTGCATGTACTGTATGTCTGAGATTAGATAGCATCCCTAACGGCGTGAAAAAGTCCCATGCTGATTTCCAGTGTGATGATGAAATATTAAACTTGCAACGCATGACATTTGGCATAAATAACAATCTATATGAAGGGCTTTTTTTTTACATTTTGAGGAAGAAAATCAACTGATTACTAACCAGGAAAAAAGGATTCTCAACAGAGATCGGCATAATTGTTTTTGTCTTGAATGATGTCAGGCCAAGTATTTTTGATGAGGTTTTGAATGACAAATTTATAAATGTCACATAACAAGAGAAAAAATGCTAATACAAAAGCAATTTTCTCTGGTCAAATGCCATTGAATGCTGTGCTGAAGGACAAAAGAAGCTGGCCAAACTTGCTGAAAGGAAAAAAAAGGAAATTAAAGTACACAGTTCATAAATCCTCTATGGCAACAGACATATTAAAAAAGATAAAGCACAGATGGGCCGCTAGTAAATTTGCATTGTAAATCAAAGATTTACAGCTACTTGTAAATCTCTTCAGAGAAGGGTATGAATTATGAGAGGGATTAATGTTTGATCCCCTTAATTAAGGCTTTAACGCCATCCCCCAAAAAGGGAGTCAAAACAGAAGGTTGGACAGAATCTTAAACAAATATTCTTTTAAAATATAGGTATATCGTATGCCTCAGCAAGTTTTTCAAAAGTTTCAGCAGCCTCAAGTTAGTCAAGTTAAGATTAGTCAGAGGTGGCGTTGGCTGTGGCCTGTGGTGGTAATCATGGAACCAGAAAGAGTTAGTGTTTTAGCACTCATATAGCTATGCATTTTATATTTATAGTCTCTAATTCGAGACAATAGACCAGAAATGTAGATAAATGCATACATTTTTTTCCTCTCTTAAAAAAACACTTTCCAAATTATATAGGTCAAAGACAAAAAAGGGGTTTGCAGCTTTATTTATTTATTTTGTACATGAATATGAGCGCTGTTTAATTGAATTATTTCTAACAACAACAACAAAAGGTGTTTAATTTACAGGAAAAATATATAACTCTGCGTAAAATAGTTTTACCTATAATTTTACACAATTCTTTTTGAAGCATTAAAGTAGGCACTTTTCTTGCATTTATTATGCCATCCCATCTGTTTATATAAAATCGTTTAGGCAATTTACGCTAAACGCTTGGCAATTTACACTTTTTAAAATGCAGCTTGGGGGCTCTTAAAAACAGTCAGCATCCCTAAAAGTTTGTTTAATTCGCACACCATTTCAGCTGCAATCATCACAACAATAGCAACATCTTCGGTAGACTCAACAAGTTTCAAAATAATTTGCTGCCCCAAATAACAAACACATTAACACTAACAAGACAGTCTATGCCAAAATTTGCATATGTGACATTGTGTAAATCTCGCACAACACACACACACACACACACACACACACTGATAAGCCGATAATTTTTTTGTCGGATCTGAAGTGTTTTCACAGGAACTGGTTAACATTCAAAATGTCAAGTGTTAGTGGCTATGTGAGCAGCCTTGAGCACAAAGGCATAAAATGCGCTCAAAGTGCAATTGTTCAGAGACTCTCTTTCGACAAAATCCCTGAACCACCTCTAAGAGCCCAAAGCTAAGAGCTGAACCTTTGAGAAGAGGAAATGATATCCTCTCACCAGCCATTCAAATTCAAATGTTATCTGTGATTAAACCTTTAGGGGTGGTGGCGCTATCTCCTTGTCCCTTTGAATGCACTTAAAATAAAAGTGCAAAAGACTGCAGAAAAACACACGGCAACAACAGCAAGACATCAATCTCCTACAAAGGCTTTTAATGGCATCCATTTTAAATCTCATCCTGAGAATTTTAATCAACCGCCATGGGCACATGAAAACAAACTGACTCCGGAGTTTCGCAGAGTTCACTTTCTTCCCAAAAAAGCCTGGATTATATAGAAAGATCATGCAGCCATGGGGTGATTTTCTCTGCCGCTCTAGAAATCAAGGCTTCTGTTAAGGGAAATTGATTTTCTTTAAAGACAAAGCGACGGAGGAAAGGCCAGAGTCCCCTTTCTTGCACGCCACGAGTGAATTGGGTAGGCCAGACAGGTACTGGAGCTTATCTAAGGGTCAGACAGTCTATCATGGGTTACACAGCTGGGAAATGCAGATCGTTCAGCACAGTAATTGACTAAAATGGGCTTTTCACACTTTAAACTGTTACACTCATAGCTGTGGTGTGGAAGTAGTGCACTTACTCAGGATGACTGTCGTTTCGGGTCGATAAGATTTCATCATTTTAAAGATACTGAATACTTTGATTTAATAAAGACGCGTTCAACTGATCAAAATGAACACAATTATGAATCATTTTTATTTCAAATAAATACCGTTCTTAAGATCTCTCTCTTTAAGCAAAGAATCTGTTTCTTCAAAAATATTTAGCAGCACCAAATCAGCATATTATCATGATTTTTCATTTAAGGATCATTGACACTAAAGACTAGATAATGATGCTGAAAATACAGCTTTGCCAGCAAAGGAATAAAACGCATTTTAAGTCATATTTAAATAGTAAAGATCTATTTTAATGTAACTTATTCAAACGTTTGAATAATATAGTAATATATACTGTAAAGCGTTATTGGTTAAGACTCACAACGTCTGTCTGGGTCACGTCGCGTTTCCTCTCTCTAACCCACTTTCCTGTCTGCCTGTAAATAAATGCTAAAAATGTAATGCATAAACATAATCCTGAGTTATCTTGTTTCACACTGTTCACATTTTCCCTTGGGTTAGTAATTAATCCTAGATATTCAGGTTTCAAGATTTCACACTGTGCATTTGGAAACCCCAGTTTAATATACTTATTTGCATATTTATGAGGTCAATAACACTGATTGGAGGAATACGGTTTGTAGAGTAGAGTACACATGTCCTTTTAATAACCGCTATGGCTGTTTTAAGTCACTCAAAATGTAAAAAAAAAAAAACAGTCCAGTATTCTGTGCCAAAATTAGGAGATGGTAACTCAGTGTTAAGTTCAGCCTCGAAATCTACACCTTCATGATTAAACTGAAACAATATTCCAGGGAAATATGTTTGCATACAAAATATAAGCATTGCTACTGAAGTAAGAAGCTCCATTATACAGTGGTGTTTACCCAACAGTGAAACCCATCTGTAATTTGACAGGATAGTATATAAACAATTGGAAAACAATAGAATTATGGGTATTTTTTAAACATTCAACCGGGGAGATCTACTCAATACCATCAGCCTGAAGAGTTCAGCCATTCTAAACACATTTATGACTTCTTACCTTGCTGTCTACTGGAATTTGCAAGAATTTCTAGCATTTTAAAAACTTTGTTCTATATGAGACAGATGAGATCAATTAAGAGGCTCTTTGGTGTCACTGCAAAGGAGAAGCTTTAATTACATCTCTTTGATACAATGTGGTAGCGTGAGGACGGGCGGAAAACTCATACAGAGGTCTACAGGACTACAGCCAGGCTGTCAATTAAAATACTTGGATGAAGGAAAATCCAGGCTCCTGGACAGAGGCAGAGAAAGGTATCTTCTTATCTACCAAAGGTGTTTTGCCATTCACAGGACACCACGCATCCCATGATCAAATCCAAGAGCTTCTTTAACAAACCTGAGCTAACATTTAATTGCATGTCTTCACATACAGAGGAAAAATCCCTGACCACAGGGTACAGAGGAGCAATAACTTCCATTAATCAAAGAGCAAATAATGCTCATATTTGTGTATAAATCATGCATGTTATAAACTGCTCTGGCTCTAAATTCTCATTGGGTAAGTTCAGTTCATACTGACTGCACTTCAACTGAATTTATATTAATGCATTCTGCAGTCTGCAGTACATATCCTATTATTAGCATCTTAGTCATATTCCTTTTACACTCATTTCATAAAAGAAAAAAAGCAACTAGTTGAGTTTACCGCGCAAGCAATGTCCCTTTACCTTAGTAAAGTCACTGTAATAAATGCCTCAAGTGGCTTACTGCTGAAATATACATGGTTGTATGCATTCATGCATGTTGTGGGAACAAATTGTTTTGCTGCTCATAGACAGTGTACATGAATAGAAGTCACTCGATTTGCATTTACTCAAGCAAAAACGCAGCACTTGCAAGACGGCAAATACATAATTAGTTTTAGGTAAGTTTATGCTTTAAAATATCAAATATAAATGCTGCTTTCAATATTGCAATATTGCTTTTTTGACAACTGTGCTTTTATGAGCTCAAACGATTACAAATATTACAGTGGCATCATTGAATGCATTCACTTAGGAATGCATTTCATTAAACGTAAGTAACAATCATTAAAAATCTAGGAGTCTTCCGGTTGATATGGCGGCGTAAACGGCAGCAAAGTTTATAGCTCCCGACAGTAAGACTAACATAACCCCTAAAATTCAAATTCTTAACTCGCATTCAGACTCAGAATGAGTGGGGGTACCAAAACAAAGACGCGTAAAATTCCTAATAACCAAACAAAGGTGAACGAGCAAAACATGATCGACGACGCAGGTACTTCGCCTGGTAAGATGGGGGAAGCTAAGCTAACACACGAGGACGATCAGGCTAATGCACACGTTGGACTTGAAACTTTAAGCAAGCAAATTAATGATTTGAAAACAGAAATGAAGTCAGAATTACGATCATTCACGGAAGAATTCAAGAACAGCATGAAAAAGGAATTCGCTCAGTTTAAACAAGAAATAAACGAAAAACTGACATCGAATGCTAGCGAGATTCAGAAACATCAAGGCAGGTTTACAGAGGTAGAAAAACGCATCGAACAGCTGGAGACCTGGTCCACAGAGGCGAACGCGGCTCTGATAAAAACGCTCCAAAGGAACCGAGAAATGCAAGAGAAACTGACCGACATTGAGTCAAGATCACGTAGAAACAACGTCCGAATCTACGGAATACCGGAGGGTGCAGAAGGTGGAAATTCAGTCACTCAGTTTGTGGATACGTTCCTCAAAAAAGAACTAGGACTTGACATTGATTTCCAAATCCAACGAGCACATAGAGCACTACTTTCAAAACCAAATCCTACTTCGCCACCACGATCTATCATTGTCAATTTCCTTCAGTTCACGGTGAAAGAATCTGTCTTGAAGCTGGCTTGGCAAAAGCGGATAGAAATGCAGGGCCGTCCCATCTCGTTCGACCACGACTATGCAACAGAAATAATGCAAAACGAAAAAAAGATACAATGGGATAAAGAAAATATTAAAAGAAGAGAAAATCCGGTTCCAGACACCCTTTACGAAAATACGCATCCATTGGGCTAACGGGACACGGACCTACAACACTCCCGACGAGGCGGAGAAAGATATGATGGACCGCGGGATCATTAAGAGATCCGAGATGGATAAAGACGGTGGAAGCGCAACGGGTCCCAATACCGATCCTATGGAGGAGCGGCTGCAACACTGCATGGCCTGGCGAAACGTCGGCAGCAAAGAATCCGAGAGGAACCTGCGAGTCCGACAGAAACTTCAAGAATACCAACGCATGCCACCGGTATAACAGACAAGAGGTAAAAAGCTGGGCACCTGTTGGTGAGATCTTTAATACTTAACAAGATATAGGACTTCACCTGTACATTGAAACAGTACTTTTGACTGTCTGGGAGAAAATCAACATTTTATTTAATTCTTCTTATTTAATTTCGTTGGACTTTACCTAGAATCTGTGGTAAGTAACATAAGTTACTACACGCAACTAGGGCGGGCCCCCCTTCTCACGGCTATTCCCGCATACCGCCAACGGGACTTACGAGGTGCACAAGCACACTCATTTAAGTTTGTGGTTTTTTTGTTTTTTTGTTTTTTTTTATTCTACTTATAGGCCTAAGTTAATATTCGTAGGCTATAGTATTATTCTACTTCAATTCGCACTGTTTAGAAGTTCGTTCGAGAAATGACTTTTTTATTGTGTTCGGAAGTTTTGCAGAGTTCTGGAGGGTATTGTGTTGTTTACGTTTTTCGAGTCAATCTAAAATTTAATGAAGATCATATCACAAAATATAAATGGATTATGTAATCCAATTAAGAGGGGAAAAGTCCTGGCAAAAATTAAAAAAGAAAGGGCACAAGTGGTGTTTCTGCAGGAAACACACCTTTCACAACAAGAACATGAAAAATTTAAAAAACTAGGGTACAGGAATAGTTTTTATAGCTCCTTTGAGAAGGGACATAGAAGAGGAGTGGCAGTCCTAATCCCTAATTTTGTCTGCTTTGAATTCATTAAGGAAATAAGTGACAAGGAGGGAAGATATATTTTAGTAAAGGGCAAAATTGAGAATACATTGGTTACATTGATTAGTGTTTATGCCCCCCCTGAAAGTGATAAAAGGTTTTTCAAGTCCCTGTTTGATTTGGTGGCTCAAGAGACAGAGGGAGTTTTAATTCTAGCAGGGGATCTTAATGTGGTATTAAACTCGAGATTGGATACTACAAGCCACTGTAACAGAAAAAGAAAATTTCAAATGTGTTAGGACCCTTATGGAAGATCTTGGACTAATTGACGCTTGGAGAGAGAGTCATCCATTTTCCAGAAACTATACTCACTATTCAGTACCACATAAAGTGCACTCACGAATTGATTATTTCTTGGTTAGTAAAAACGATCAACATAAAGTTAAAGAATGTGAAATTGGGGTAGCTGACTTGTCAGACCATAATATAATTAAATTAAAAATAGACATGAACACCCGAAAAAGAACACATTGTGGAGACTCAACTTAGGAATATTAAATAATAAAGAAATGGTCCAACAAATAAAAATTATATCAAACTATATATAGAGGAAAATGACACGGGGATGTTAGTCCTATAATGGTATGGGACGCTGCTAAGGCAGTTATACGAGGTAAGATATTAGCACTGACTGCAGCTTGCAAAAAAGCTAGATCAATAACATATGATAACCTGGTTAAAGAATTACAAGCTTTAGAGAATAGACATAAGACTAAACAAGATCTAGACATACATAGACAAATGAAAGAAATAAAGCTAAAAATAAATGACATTTTGAAGAGTGAGTTAGAGAAGAAACTGAGATACACAAAGCAAACTTTTTATGAGTCTGGACCGAAAAGCACACGGATATTAGCTAGACGATTAAAAAAACAGCAGGCATTAAATACAATCTACAAAATTCAGGACCCTAAAACAAAACAATTAATATACGAACCAGAAAAGATAGAAACGATTTTTGAGAATTACTATAAATCATTATACTCTCAACCCCCAGCTGTAAATAGAGAAAGGATAAAAACATTTCTAGATTCCCTAGACCTACCTACAATTGGCACAATTCAAAATGAACTACTCACTGCACCAATCACAATGGAAGAATTAGATAAAACAATAACTGGATTAAAAAACAATAAATCGCCAGGTAGCGACGGCCTTCCATCTGAATGGTATAAGATTTTTGGGGAGGACTTAAAACAAATTCTATTAAAATCATTTAACGAAACTCTTAAAGAAGGCAAGCTTCCCCCCTCATGGAGGGAAGCTATCATAACAGTGATACCAAAGGAGGGTAAAATAAAGAATTATGTGGCTCATACAGACCCATCTCGATTCTAAATGTTGATTATAAAATATTCACTTCAATTATCTGTAAAAGGATCAAATATTTTTACCCGATCTAATTGAGGAGGACCAGACTGGTTTTATCAAAGGCAGGCAGACACATGATAACATTAGGAGAACATTACATGTCATGGAAAAATTATGCAGAAACGTGAATGTGCAGCTATCCTGAGCCTTGATGCAGAAAAGGCGTTTGATAGTGTCAATTGGGCCTTTCTTTACCAGGTACTTGAACGATTTGGTTTTAGTGAAAATTCATTACAGTGTATCAGAACAATCTATTTAAATCCAAGAGCTAGAATTAAAGTGAACGGAAATTTAACAGCCACCTTTAATCTATATAGGGTAACGAGACAGGGCTGCTGTTTGAGCTCTACTCTTTTTTGCTCTCTACATCGAGCCCTTAGCCCAAGCAGTTAGGCAAAGCGAAGACTTAAATGGGATTACAATTGGAGAAGAAAAACATGTAATTGGGTTATTTGCTGATGATGTAATTATATATCTTAGGGAACCTGAGACTGCCCTCCATATACTTATGAACCTACTGTTAGAATATGGTGAATTGTCTGGGTATAAAATAAATGTATCAAAAACCCAGATATTAACATTTAATTTCTCCCCTTCACAAATAATCAGACAAAACTACAACGTAAAATGGGATGCAAAATTTATTAGATATCTAGGGGTAATTCTGACCAAAGAATATTCAGAACTTTACTGTAAAAACTATAATATCATTAATAAAAACATTCAAAGAGACATCGAGAGATGGTCAACGCTGCCAATGGAATTTAGTTCAAGAATAGAGATTGTAAAAATGAACATTGTCCTGAGATTACTGTATCTTTCCAGGCTCTTCCAGTAATGATTCCTAAAAATCAATTTAGGGCTTGGGACAAGACAATTTCGAGATTTATCTGGGAAGGTAAAAGCCTCGAATAAAATATACAACATTGCAGCTAGGAAAAGACAGAGGAGGGCTAGCACTGCCAAATCTACAGGAATATTTTTATGCAGCTCAAATTAGGCCATGTGTTTGTTGGTGTAACCCAAGTTATATATCTAAATGGAAAACATAGAATGTATAAATCAAAGTTTGCCTATACTGTGCCTTTTAGGAGATAAAGAAAAATTCTTGACTTCCAAAAAAACTTAAATGCAATAATGCTCACCACACTTGAGGTATGGTTTAAATTAGTTGAACAGTATAACCTTCAAAGTCAGATTATTTTGTTAAAATGGGTGGCATTAGATCATAATTTCAAACCAGGGCTTCTTGATGCCAGCTTCAAGAGATGGGCGAATCAAGGGTTAACCGTGCACTGTGTACTTTCGTTGCACAAGAACAATTCAAAAGTTTTTCAGAGTTAAAAAGAATTATAACTTGGATAATAAGGATTTTTATCGATATTTACAAATACGGGACTATTTTGAAAGGCAATATAAAAGAATGAGTCGCACTGAATTGAATAAAATAGTGAAATTGATCATTGATTCCTATACAAACAATAATCTCAAAATAATTTCTAAGTTTTACCAGGCCTTGAGGGAGAATGGAAGGATACATCCCACTATATTAAGCAGAAATGGGAAAGGGAATTAGGAGAAGAAATCCCAAGTGAAAAATGGTACTGGCCTGTAAGGTGCAACATACAATTACTCGCTCACGGAGGTGGAAAGAATTTGCATGGAAGAATTTGGTGCGTTTTTCATTACCCCCAAAATTAAAAGTAAACAAATATCCACACCACAAATATGCTGGCGAATGTGTGGCCAGGTCGATGTTGACCATTTTCATATTTTCTGGAGCTGTGCAAATATATTACCTTTTTGGAACAAAGTTTTGTTGGAGTTTGAAAGGATCTTGGGATATGAAATCCCAAGAGATTTTGTTATAATTTACCTTGGTAATTTTGAAGATGTCGTGTTAAAAGAAGATGTATATCTTGTAAATGTATTAAATGTAGCATGTAAGAAGAGCATTACCAGGCACTGGTATAAACAGGTCACCCTCTATCGATGAATGGATAATAATTGTTAAGGAAATATGTGATATGGAAGAATTGACTTTCAATTTGAGACTTAAAAAGGACTTATTTTTAAGATATTGGAAGAAATGGACCGAATACTGTAATATAAACAATTACTGATTGTTCAAAAAGTGAAACAATGTAACCCCTCCAATGTTTTCTTTTCTGTTTGATTTGCTTTTCTATTCTTGATGTCTTGTTTTGTATCGTCTAATTATTTGTTGTAAAAAATGTTTTATAAAAATAAAATAAAAAAAAAAAAAAAAAAAAAAAAAAAAAAATCTAGGGGAAAAAATGAAACTGCAGAGGGTGAAGAAATATATAAGGAATTTCCACAGTGTTGCTCATGAGCACTGTAACAAACTGATGCCAGACCTGTTTGCACTGACACATTCACTCCTCAGAGACCTTGTGTGACCACTTTCATTTTCACATAAGTCCTCTGACAAATGTCATCCTCAACACCTCTGTATACCCACATCAGAGTGCCGGATGACAAAAGACACAGGCAACTTCCTGAAGCAAACATGAGAGATGACAGAACAAAGAGCAGACTCTTCCCACTGCTGTCATCTTGAATCTGCGAGCAGACGGCACCGAGGTTAGGACAATCTCAACGGTTTCCTGTAAAGAAGGTGGACACGGGCTGCTCCTTATCTGCAATAACTAAAAAGAATTCTATCTCCTTTGTTTTCAGAGTTTGCAAAAATAAGCATAATAATGTTAAAATGTAAATGCATATTTATGTAGTTTTTTTGATTTTTGCATGGATGTATTACAATACAATGCTGTTCTTTTGAACATTTAATTTCTATTATATATCAAACAAAAATAGCAGATCATGTGACATACACAAAAATATATATATTTTAAATATTAAATCAGAAATCAATTATTTCAATTTGTTATTTTAAAGCCTAATAATATTATGAGTATAAACACATTTATATATATATTTATAAATATAGACCTAATGCTAAAATATGTGTATATATATAAGTGTGTGTGTGTGTGTGTGTGTGTGTGTGTGTGTGTGCGCGTGTATACTGTAGTTACCGTATTTACCAGCAGGGGCTAAAAGGCTACCACGCTAACAAACCAACCTTGACCCTTGTCAGTCCAGGATTAGCCAGTCTGTTTCTCCGTTTGTCAGCTACAATGGTAATGAATATTGCTGGCCTTGTTTTGTTACTAAAACATGCATGTACCGTCCCACCCACAAAATGAATGCATTGGTAATACTCTTCCATTCTAAATGAACATACTAGTGAAGTCTGTTGACAAACTTCATCTTCCCCCTGGAACAAAACAACAAAATACTCCCCACCTCTGTCCTCCTTCCTGACAATCACTAGTGTTCCGAGGGTGTTTATTAACACAAGCACATAGAGCACTGTGTAAAAGGCCACATAAATCTGTCCTCCCACTCCTGTCCAGTTCCTGTCCAAACACGGCATGGATGTATGGTGGATCTCTCGCTCTGCCTTTGGCCCACTTCTACAGAAGGGGCTTTCCAAGAGAGGATGTTTCACCATTATGGATAATATCATAATATGCCATTTTTGGCATAAAAGACTATTATTAGAGTATTATTACTCATACTTCAGCTCAGCGATTTGTGCAATTTTTTTCTACACAATCAGGCTTTTTTGTCCCAAGCCACATCGGGACAAAAGCGTTACAAAAATCTGAGAAAGGGCTCTTTCAGACCAATAGGCAACAACCGACAGTAGCATACATACACACACACACACACACACACACATCACAAACTATACACATGCATACTTATACATATATAAATGTGTGCGCATATTATATATATACACAAATTATAGTGCATGAGATCAAGAAATTATGAACTAAATTATACATCATATACATTTATGCAATTTGCAGATGCATTTATCCAAAGTAACATATTCAAGCTTTACTTTTTTCCTACGTATACACTTCCTCATATCCATGACCTTGGCACTGCTAGTGCCATGCTCTAATGTTTGAGCTACAGGAAGACTTCACATCATTTGCCCAGTAGCGTGCCTTAGAAATAAATGCTAGGAATATGACGTCAGGTACTTCAGTCAATATGACACAGACCAACTGCCAATTGCTTGAATACTTCTTGAAAATAGAAATTGATTTCCTAAATTCTTACCAATTGGAGTCAATCTATATTTTTTTAGTGGTGGGGGATGGGCGCTAGGTTACTAACACATTACTGGAGTCATGGGAACAAGTGTTAAGTCTGTCACCATGACAACCCAGAACAGCACTTCAGGATCACGGCTGAATGAATTCAGTGTCTTTAAGGCAAAATTTGACATTTTGGTTCATGGAAAGTGATACTGTATCAGCTTGACCCATCTGGAATGCACTCATTAATTACTCTTTTAGAATTTATTGCTCTCTTCATTAGGGTTCAGTAAATGAAGAAGATCAGACAAGACAAAACTAATTACCAGCTGTCCTGCAACAAATATTTCTATTCAGAAATTACAAAATATAATGAATAAACTGTATAGAACAAACTGAAACCAATGATGCTCACAATAACATTTTAACCGAGAACTTTTACAGAACCCACAATGAACATATGTCAAAGTGTGAAAGTCTGTTTTGAAGCTTTGCTCCAAGAATAGCTCACTCCAAAAATGATTTATTTTCTTTGAAAATCTCACTCAATGACTTCTTTGACTTTTACACCTCACTTTCAACCGAAAAGCATCTTCCATAGCCATCGCTTTCGAAATTCATTGACTTCATAATTTGGATGGTGAGCAGCAGAAAACTGCTCCCCTGAAGGCTATCGGGCCATTCTAGAATTGGATGAAACGCTGAAATATTCATGACAGGCTGATAGACTCAAAGCATTCTGTAGTTCAGCCAGCTTTCTCCCACTGACAGAACATTAGTGGCTGTTATGGAGAGAGGAAATGGACTTGAAAATGACCGGTTTCTTGTTAAAGAGGCATCAGTAAATATTTAAAAGGATGCTGTAAATTTCACATGTTTCAGAGAATAGCCATATGAAAATCTCTGTGACCAAGAGACTGAAAAATGTAATGAATACGGTAGAAAGTGAACGGTACAGTATATTATTTAATAATATTATTTCTTTTTTTTTTAATTTTATTTCAGTTTAATTTTAATAACATCAAAAACACTAACAATTATATTAACAATGCTCTTTCTTTATGAATATAATTAAAAACAATATTAATAGTAGTAGTAGTAATGATAATAAAAATGGCAGCCCACATATCTACATCATGGAAAACATTTTATTTTTATTATCTTGAATTAGTCTTACTTATTATTGAATTATTATGAATCATTATCTTTATTAAAACAACAATAGTTAATAAAATATTTGTAATACATTTTAAATACAAATTAAAATTCTTTTCTAACAAAACATAAAATGTATTCTTTGCAAATCATTACCTTATTACAATAATTACAATAACAAATTTTACAAATAAATAAATGAATATTTTACAGACATAATAAATAATACTATAAGTGTTGTTGTAGTAGTAGTAGTAGTAGTAAAAAATTATAATTATATAATTATAATTATTATTTTTATTATCATAAAAACCTAAATGTTGCAAACATTTTTATTTTTATCTGCATTTTTATGAATCTTTATCCTTTTTTCATTTTAGGTTACACCTATTGTTAGGCGAAAATGCTGCAAACGCCTCATTTAAGAATAAATGGCTGTTAAAAGATGAGTATATGCAAACATTAAATAAGCTGTAAACACCGTTTCACATGCTGTTCTAACATCTCTTTCACGTGTGAAAACCTGGATCAAAGAAATCCTCATCCAACAAACACAACATTTAATTTACCTGCAGCAGACGTTTTTAGCTTCCTGAAATAACATGACTATCAAGGCATCATTCCCCTCAACATCACTCTGTGGTTTGTGATGCATCTACAGCGCCAAGTCTTGATCAAAAAACAGAAATCGCTAGAAGTCTGCCACAAGCACCCTATCCATCACTATGCACTGACAAAAGAAGAGGGATGAAAGGAGGATGAGAAGGAGAGGTGGGAAACGGAGGGATAGCCGAGCTGGCTGATTATACCCCCTGCCTGCTGTGCCTTGTTGGATGGGATCAAACAGGCCCCGGCTCTCCCATGAGATTATCTAACGGGGTGTGTGTGTAAATGAGGGGTGCCCAAGGCTGCCTGCCATCTCCATATTCACAGCAGGAGAACCTACAGCGAGCTGGTGCAGCTGGCATAGCATTATCCTTTGGTCTGAGGTGCGAGCTTCCTTCTGTACAGAACATGCAAGAAGACTGCAACCATCTGTCATGACACCTATAGCATAATCCACCCTGTTTGTGTGCTGTTGCTTTACTTACTAAACGTACAGTTTCTTTTGCAAACGCATTAACGTACTTTTTTTGCTGTGTGACTTTCTTTCATTGAACACTTCCACACGTTCAATTCATATTGTGTTGAGGGCCACTCAAGGACAAAAAGTATAATAAAAGCAGCTAATAATCATAGTTTTTTATTTAACTGAAATTCAAGTGTTGCTCTTTGCCACAGCTTCTCAGTTCATATGCATGTACGTACATATTTAATCTATCCTTAGCATGCATCTTCAGAAGACTTGGAATATAGCATACAAATCATATGGGCTACTTAAGTAAATCTGATGATTTTATATTGTGATTGATAAAAAAAAAAAGAGTCCACAATCTAATTTTCAAATGAATCGTAGAAATTGTGACCAAAAATGTCTCTTCTATATGTGTGTGTAAATATATACTGTATATGCATCTTTCAGCTGGCAGAACTTCCTGAAGTTATTAACATGATAAAGAACCATGGATGAATGAGAGAACAAAGAAGGATGTAGTTGTAGAAAAAGAGCTACATATAAAAATTGTAATTAACTGTGAATCTGGCAACAGGCTGTTTTTGGTTTTTGGTGCGTGTGTTTCTTCATTCACTGTCTAAAATGATTTATGATTGTAAAATGCTACAGTAAAAACCTGTTAAATGCTCAACAGTAAGCTCCCCTACTATATGCAGTGAAAAACTGCATTGACACGGCGAATTTTACGGTAGTATACCGCTTTTGGAAATAAAAAAGAGTGTATAATTGACAGTGAATAACCCAAAATGTACATTCCCGAATTATCCGTGTTTACGCTCCAAACTTGATTATTTTTTTCTTTAAATAACTATGCTTCCTCTTAGGTTTTTCTCATCGGTTCTGTGTGATACCATGATGGTGTTTAGTGTTTGTGCGGATGAAACTGCGCACCTTCTACATATGTTAATATTTAAAAGCTATTTATGATAGGCTTTGGATCATCATGCGCGTTCAAGTTATCGCCTGCTTTTGGTGGTTATCAATGTTAAGTTAAAACCGTAAAACTTAAAAATGTTACTACCATGTTTTTTAAAGGAGAAATTTTAGCAGAAAAGGCTGCCGTTTTTTTACCGTAGTCTTAAAAACCATCATGACAATTGGTGATCCTTCCTAAAAAAAAAAAGTGCTTTTTAACACAAACATAACAAATACAGAAAATACTGTACTTTTTCTGTATTAAAGTACTTTTTTTTTTGCTTTATCGCCCACCCTACACCAATAGTGCTTTTTGTGTGTCTTTTTAGAGCTTTGAATCACCAGTATATGCTTTCGCCGCATAGATATTCTTCATTATGTGTTAGCAGAGAGAATTTCACAGGGGTTTTAAGCATTAAGATGAGTAAACAATGACAGAATTTTCATTTCTGACTAAACTACTGCTTTAAGCATTTCAGTGAATCCAGAACAAACTGAAAATGATCAAGTCTACTGGGGAATCCAGCTTGAAGGTAAACCGCAAAATCACTTCCTGTCTGTTGACGTCTCAGAGCCAATGCATGCACATTAGTCTTTAATAAAGTCTGCTGGTGTTCTTTGAAGTGGATCCTCCGGAGACAGATCCACTTCATCTGAGGCTTTTGAAAATCTAGCTCACCTGTTGGGTTCTGCCCAAAATACACTCTCACTCTGCTCTACTTCACTCAGCCCAAGAAACCTGATAACCATTAATACCAGTAACCCAGAGGTCATCTTGAACAAATACATTTATCTAGCCAGGTTTGTATAAATCCTCCATCTTGCTGATGATTCACTTAAGCAGCCATATTGGTTATTGCATTGGTTATTGCATTTGCGAGTGTGGGACAAGAGTTCAGTAAATAATATAAATAATTTATTTTAGCTGCATTTAAATACATTTATTTCAAGGTTAGCCAACTAAATATGTTGATTTAAATGTATCTAAAATAAATTGATTGCAACCACTTACTTTTTCTTTTCAGCAAGTGAACCAAGCAGAGATGGTTGCTGTATGTGTGGTCTTACTTAAATCAAAGTGCTTATTTCAAGAAGCAACAAATGACCTTTATGTCCTCAAGCCCTTAAAATTTGGATATATTAAGAATTATAACTCAAACGGACGCTTAGTACAGACTAGTTTGTGTGATGTGTGAATCAACAAACTACCACAAAACACATCAGTACCACCAAAGGAACATGCATGTGGCTAATAAACCCCACCAGAAGGAAACATGAAACAGTTCAAGGTTCCCAAAGTGACCGAACCTTTGCCACCAGGAGATACTGAATAAAATGTCAGTCAGAGATGTTTTATACATAGCTATATGCACCTCTCATTCTGCCTTTACTCTACTTAGCAACTGCAAAACGGCGGTGATAGTTTTACAAATATTTGGAAAGCTTTTAGGGGTGAAATCAATGGATTGTGGAGGCTAAGTTTAGGTTACAGACCACAGAGAGTTGTAAACAGTGGTTGGATTTTAGCCATAGGTTAACCTCAGGCTGTATGTAAGCAGGGCAGTGATGTTAGTTGAGGTAATGGTTTTATGTTAGACTAACAGCTCTAAACATCTAATAGCCCTCAGAAATCTGTAAACATGGAACAAAAAACAAACTGCCACAAGAGCCTTATATTCAGCTGAGATGGTGTGAAAAAGGCCAGTGAGGAGGACTAAAACTTGTAATATTTCAAAATGGTGTTGTTGTGAGAGTGACTTTAAAAAGTCCTACATTGCGATAAAAACAGACTACAGTTTGATATTTTTAGCTAATTTTTATAGACAACAGCAGTAGAGAAGCGATGGAATTTTATTGGACATAGAGAAGGGACTGGAGCGGGACACTACAAAAAACCTAGATTCAAACCTATGCTTCTCATAAGAGCACCACATACAGAAACTACTAAACCATGGCTCACATAAATAGAACATAAAATAAATTTAAGCTTAAAGCCCCAAACATTTGTTGTCAGAACCATTTTTAAAATGTATTCATTCAAATTCAATTTGAATTTATATTTTTATTAAGCAAGGATGAATTAAATAAATCAAAAGTGACAGTTGAAGTGAAAATAAATGCTTGGGATTTGTTTTAGTTATATTAAAAATAATTCTGAAAATGAGTATACAGAGTGCTCATACTTTTTTAATTCTAGAATATACAGCATTAAGCAGCGCAACTGTTTTCTGAAGGATCATGTGACGCGGATGATTGGAATAATAATGCTTGGAAAAATAAACAAATGCTTTACCATAAACATTTTTTAAAAATACATTAAAAATAAAAAATATATATATATATATATTTTAAATTGCAACAATATTTCACAATATTATTTTTTATGGTATTTTTAATCCAATAAATGCAGCTTTAGTGAGCATAATAGATTTTTTAACATTTGATCCCACTGACTTACATACAGTAGTTTGAAAAAAACACTAAATATCTTTTGTTTTGTAGAAGAAAGAAAGTCAAACGTTTGGAATAATACGATCGTGAGTAATTGATGAATTGATCATTTTTTGGTGAACTTTCTCTTTAATTACCAGAATGGAGGGGAGGACCGCAAAATATTGGGTTGTCTGTGTCAACTGAAGGAGAACATATGGCTTTCCAGAGGCCTCAGAGGAAGCAGCTCAATCTTGACAGCCCCTTCATTTGCACCAATAGCACTTTTTATAAATAAGACAGAAATAAACAGTGACAACTGATGTAAAACTGCCAAGAAGAGAACACAAAACCCGATATTCTCTCTCAGCTTGTCTTTTAAATGCAGAGTACGTGTTTCTATTTTTGACTAAAGAGCTATTGTACAGAGTTCAGCTGAAAGAAAGAGAAAGCCATCGTTTCGTCTTATCCAGCTTTAAGCCTGAGACGCAGCAAGAGAACACCAAGCATGTATAATTCATCCTGAATAAAATCACATACTCTGCATTTTAGGGAAAAGAATGAATTATAGAAACATTACAAATCACCACCAGCGCACCAAGAGGAATAGATTACAGTTTCGCCGTCCTGCCATCGGAAATACTGTCAGAGCTGAAGACTGACAGATGCGACAATCCTTCTAGAAGCTTCCCGAGTGGCCCGGGTTTCAACTCCAGCCCGGCGTATATAAAGTGTTGAAACCAAGCACGCAACCTGAGGGACATCCAGTGCTGAGAAATGCTGAAAAATGTATGGAATCCAATTGGCCATTATTTCTCTACCCAGAATCCCTCGCTGTATGACCTCAGCTAGACTCACAATAACAAAATCTGGGAAATGTTCTGGCTGGATCAGATTATGAAGTCCATAACAGCATAGTGTAGCTGCAGAGGATGCATTACTAGGTCAGACCATAAACCGGTTATAGCGGTACAAAAAGCTGCCCAGTGGAAAAATGGTTATTTCATTTTACTTTCTATATGTGTTTCTGTTTCTGTCTGGTTTTCTCTTCCCCTCATTTTACAGACACAAACATTATTAGACCTCTGATATAAAGCAAACGCAAACACAGGCGGTTTGTATGTTCTGTGTGTGTGTGTGTGTGTGTGTGTGTGTGTGTGTGTGTGTGGTGTGTGTGAGTGTAGTGAAAGGAAAAGATTAGATAAAAATAACATGTACTGGCTTGTCAGCCTGAATGAGCCGTAACACGCAGTAAAACCAGACTACATCCTCTAAACTTTTCTAACCTCTGTCTCTGCCATCTACTCTTACTCAAGGGTCCCTCGTTATCAGGCCAGACTAGAGACACTGATGACTCTATAAAAGTACTGTAAGAGTTCAGCCAGAGATGAAAACTTTTCTTGCCCTTATGTCATTACAGTATTATTTATCAATCATGATTAAACGGATAGTACTTAGTTCACCTAAAAATTACAATTCTATAGTTTGTGACAAACCTGTATGAGCTTCTTTCTTCTTTTAAATAAAATAACCTTTTGACTTCCAAAGTATTTTTCTCATATTATAGATGTCAGTGGCTACCGTCAGCTGGTTACAAACATCCTTGGAAAATTCATGCGAGTTTGCAACAACTTGAGGGTGAGCAATCTTCAATTATGGCAATCTTCATTTTTGTGTGAAGTGTTCCTAAAACTGACTGAAACCGGGGTCACTGCTTAGTGAATATTTCTCAAAATACAAAAAATACATATTAATAATAACTGATGCATGATAAGACTTAAAGTGCAAAAGTCATATGGTGCTTCTCCGCTGCTTTTGTCCATTTTGGAGTTATTAAAAACATACACTTACTTTATGGAAAACAGAAGTCTTCTTTTTTTCTGCTTCATGGAATAAAGAAAATAATATGAAGTTGGAAATGACATGACTGTGAGTAAATGATGACAAATGGGTGAACTATTCCTTCAAAGAGCACTGGAAGCGTAGTCTTATGAAGCAATTATAAAACAGCCAACAGCTTGACATGCTGTCTCTCAGAAACCACTGAGCCATATCGCTTTCACTGTCAAAAGCTGGAATACAGGATTACTGAATACTGTGCAGAATGGTACTACATACAAATTCTTATTATGAATTATGAAACTCATTATGTAAAAATACACAGTAACAATTAACACTTCTAAAATGTTTCAGTACAGGGTGTTTAGTAATAACTGGGTTTTTTTTTTTTATTCGTAAAAATGCGTTATAATGGATCAAATAATGAATCAATTAACAAATGCTAAACATGCCAGATTTCATCAGGTGCTTTCGGCAGGAATGAAACGATCTCTGCTTATCGTCTTATTTGCATCAACGTGAATCTTTTTTTGTCATCTATTCATGCACGATCTTCCTAAAATAAACTCCTCAAATGATCTCATCTTCTCAGCCACCAAGACGCGGCAAATGAAAATACTGGCGTTTATCGTGAGTTTTTCATGTTCCTAGGCAAACTGTTCTGTGTAACTTTGAATAATGTATAAATATCTAATGGCTGCAAATCTGACTAACAAATATGAAGAGAGCACTATTTTGCAGTGAATACTGTATAATGAACATAACGAGTCCATTCAGAAGCAAAAAAGTAATAATTGAATAAATACAAACTGAGAAACGGTGACACACGCAACCAAGAAAATCCTTGGTATTTTATAAGTCTGATTAAATCGACTGTGAAAAGACAAAATACGAAGGTAAAAGCAGAGTGCATGTTGTGCCAGTTTTGTTCTATAAAATATTAGTGAAATCGTAGTTGCAGCAGGATGAAACTAAACCGACGATGTGCACAGGTGGTGTGTAATGATTTGTTGAAGGCTAAATCTCTGAATGTCATGAGAGATTGCGGGATACTCAAACAAAGGAGACCGGAACACACAGAGAGTCCATTAGCGCCAATATGCCAACATGACGGCTTTAGCATGTGTTCCATTAGCCACATCTCCCCGTGGTGGAGGATATGTTCTTACAGCAAACCACTTTTACACAGAGCTATTTTTAACCTGCTGACGTTCTAATCTCTACCATTGTTTCTGCAGGGTGGAGGAAAAATGTTAGAAATTATGGTTTAAGTATCTGCTGGTACTGTATAGTGTCTCAATGATATACAATAATAATGATAAAAAAATACATAAATCAACCACATCACGTTACAATTTGATATTACTGACTATACAAATCCTAATGATGTACAAAAATACTAAAAAAGGTAGAATAATATTACCACACTTGTTCATCAACGGATCCCCTCAGTGAATGGGTGCCACAAAATGAAAGTCCAAACAGCTTATAAAAGCATCACAATAATCCACAAGCAATCCACATGACTCCAGTCCAACAGCAAAATCCATCATGTATATTTCCATCCCAAAGAGATGACTTTTCACTGGAGAAAGCAATATTACAGATAGAGGACTTAAAACAAATCCATCATTAAGATGCGGTTCGCTTCAGATTTTTGATCACGAATGCACAGTTCTTCACTTCACAAGCTGGACTGGAATGGTGTGAATTACTGTCATGTTTGGGTTCTCATTCTGACGGCACCCATTCATTAAAGAGGATTCATTAGTGAGCCTATGATGCCTATGAAGTGCTAAATTTCTCCAAATCTGTTCTGATGAAATATCTTGATGGTGTGAAAGTGAGTATGCTGTCAACTTTGCAAAAACTGTTTAGAGACACTCGAGCTAAGTAGCTCGAGATTATTGATGCGAAAAAAAAAAACATGAGGGAATTAATTACATTTTAATCAGATGATAACTCTATCTTGTCTTCTCGTAGGACACATTCAAGGATGTGTTCATTATCAGAAAGGTATGCAGTGTGTGATATATATTAGCACTTGGAACTAGAAGTGAGAAAATATCTCACATACAAAACCACAATTAGTGCATACCATTATAAATTTGTCATTTATTATTTTGTGCAGATGGGTTCCATAGGTTTCCACCGACTGTGAAAGTGTTCAGCCTTCTTTTGCGTCCTGGGTTCATTGTCATTACATCAACTGCCTGCACTGTACACACTTCATAAATCACCCGAGTTAAATTCCTCCGCCAATTCCAAATGAGTAGATGTACCTCCAGCAGATAAACAGATATTCACCTTCAGAAGGACCTAGAGAATCTATTAGGGATGAGAGAAAAAAACCTCCTACACTCGATTCCCACACTACAGCAGAAAAACTAAATTCAAAGACATTGAACAAGACATCTTACTGAAAAACGACTTTTTACAAAAGTTTAGATGTCAATCTCAAGGCAGCCCTAGTTCAGTGAGCTATTGATAAATTGAAAAGAAAACCACTTTAGCTCAGAATAAATAAATTGTAAGTGAAGAGGACTGTGCTTTTCTTGCTTTACTAATAAAAAATAAATGACAAAAAAATCTCAACTACCTTAAAATCAATTTTAGCTCTGCTGCTTCCTTTACACAATTACTAATTAATACCCAACTAGTACGTTTTTGGACATGGTAGGGATTACACCATTATTTATTTGGTAAGTGCGCAAGTACAAATGTATAAATTACAAAAAGATCTATTTATACTTTCTATACATTGAAGAATAAAAAAAATCTATCACAGTTCTCACAAAATAATAAACTGCAACATTAATATTAAGAAAAATGTCTTCATACAGAATGAAAGATTATGACACTAAATACTCTAAGACAATGAAAATTCATCTTTGCCATCATCAAAATAAATTACGTATTAAAATCCATATTAAAACCCTAGAAAACTGTTATTACAACTGTATTATTCCACAACATCAAGGTGTAATATATTTTAATATTTATTATATTAATGTAACTTAAATAATATATACACAAAGACACACACAAGCATGTGTTTCTTTTATATATACATCATAATTATACACAGTATACACATTATTTAAACATAAAGCTTTTATTTTGGATGCGATTAATCCTTTGACAGGACTCATATAAACAGTTGTGTAAATCATCCATAAATAATGATAATAAGTACTGAAATAAAATAACTGCTGAAGCTGTATTTTATGGTTTGTGAAAATTAATAGTTTAAGACTAAAAGTCTGGGCCTAAACAAGAGTAAAACACGAATGTTCACACAATGCATAAGACATTTATAGTTTTCCGTTCAAATACAACCTTCACAACTAAAAAGTGTAAAATAAACATTAACTCTTGGGAGAAAGAAAGGTGGTTGTACTTGAACAAACACCCACACACATCAGTCACTTCATTATGGACAGAAATCACGGCACTCAAAACATAAGCGTCCTTCATCGCCTGTCGCACTCAGTCAAATGAGAATGCAAATGCAGGTCAAGGGCGGCATCTCAAGACACCGTCCTCGCCTGTCAGTCAGATGAGCACACACTGCAACCGCTTTCTCCAATTTGATCCATATTCATGCCTCACATTCATGCGACCTCAGGTAATGGGGCCAGGAGGTTCAATTACCTGCCGCCACAGAAGCATAAGATTTATTAGAGAGGGCCACCCCTTTTAAACATTATAATTCAAAGACGTTTGCGATTCATTAATTCTGCTTCCCACTTCATGATGCTGAGTGTCGTTCCGCCCAGCGATATGAGGACCGAGCGAGAGATCCCACGCCGGCGTGGAGTTCCAGCGGTGCCTTGACTGACAGGTCGCTTAATGAGAGCAGAGAGGCACGACGGCAAAGCTGGCGTCTGAATGGGGCCCTTATTACAGAGCACTGCTCCAATCTGTGTGTGACCACACGCTTTCTTCCTTTCGCCAAGCAGTGAGTACCATGAGAATGGACAAAGTTTTTAAAATGGTTTCAAAGGTTTGTACATGTGATTCTTCATTGTTTGCCGTGCCATCATCATCATCATCATCATTTAAGCTTCTTGTCATATTTACTGGCTTTAAGGTTTTACCTGTGTTTTACTATTATTATCGTTGATTTAAAGTATATTACATTTTATTAATATTTTGTTATTATTATTACATTTTTATTCATTCATATCTTTTTTTGACAGTTATTGTATAACAGTGTCTATGAGATTAAATATAAGATTAGACGTGTTCATTGGGGAAAAATTATATTCTTAAAAATATAATAGTAATATAATAGTATATAATAGTAATAATAGGATTTATAAATATACTTAATTGGTAACTGTTAATTTTAGAATTGAAAAAACATTATGTTGTCAAATTGTGATTAATAACATGAAAAAAAAGTTTAGGTTACGTAATATATATTATGTGTGTGCATATTTATTATGTATATATAAATACACATGTATACAGTTCGAAAAATATGCATTTTCATGTAGAAAATATATTTATATATAATATAAATTATATTAATATAAATATAGACATTGAAATATATGTATTTATATATACATAATAAATATTCACAGTACACTATGTAAACAAAAATTATTTTGGATGTCATTCATTGTTTGACAGCACTATCAACAATAATTATTTATTAAAAATATATTATTACAAAATACTGTCTCAAATCCTAATTTTGTCTACAAACTGAATTGTGCGGATACAAAAAAATGCTATAAAATTTGCTTTAGGTCAAACGCTTATCGCTTATTCTAAAAAATGTTCAGAAATTCACAATGGATATGTTAAAATGTGAATGTCACTGATGGATATGCTCACAAGTCACAACCCTCCAGCTGAGAAAAAAAAAGAAAAGAAAAGAAAAGCTGCTGACGGGCTTGCATTTCTGTCTGCTTAACTAAGTTGAGTTAGCTCGGTTCTTCAACGAGCATTAAAGGACATTAAACTCAGACTGAAGCTGTGAGAGAAAATGTGATGAAGAGAGAACCAAATTATGTTCTGCGACGGTTGCCATGACGACTGCTAAAGTTGGCGTAAACACAAGATGGCTTGATGGAGCTCAAGGCTAAAGTAACTCCAAAATGGTGCCTCTGCATGGCAGGCGTCTCGCACCAAACCTGGCTGATTGGGCTTCACCTATCTTGCTGTTTGATTTCAAATCAGTTTTCAATTAGCTTAAGTGGTAGACCACAACCTTAGGCAAGAAGTACAACACATAAAAACCCATTTAATTACACTGACCTGCAGTAGACTCTCATGCTTACTGACGAGGTGCATTCCTTCAATGAACTATCAAGATTGGTTCCGTTTTCCCAGAGACACAAGTACATTTTCAGAGACCTTTAAATAATTGAATGTGCAATTATTATCACAGAGCCAGAGCTAAGCATGCTTTTGAATACTGCATGAATAAGAGGTTTATATTCTCTATGCATACAAGGTTTGTGCAGGCAGCAAAAATGAGAATCCCATCATTCCTAAAGTACTTCATAAGCGGCAGGGTATGTACTGCACTGCACAGATAGAAATCTGTGAATCTAAATAATTAAATCCAAACTTACAAAGTAATAAGTTTACAAATATATAAAAAATATTAAAATGGTGTTGTCAAATGACTGTGATTAATTGCATCCAATACAATTTTTTTAAAATAATATAACGTGTGTACTGTGTAAGTATATAAGTACACACATATACAGTATATATTTAGAAAATATTTCATGTACATTTATATTTCTATAATTTATATTACATGTCATTTATAAACATACAACTATATTTTTCTCACATATATACGTGAATGTGCACACGAATAAATATACACAGTACATACACGTATATCATATAAACAAAAACGTTTATCTTGCATGCAATTATTAGTTTGATAGCAATCATTTTACATTTTAGTCCAACTAATTCCTCTGAAATGCAGCCGGGGAAATCTCAAATCTTAAACTACTTGACACTGAAACATATACCATATGCACAATATCCTGTTTTATTTATTGACAGGTTAGAAAACACATCAAAAATGCATTTCATTAGCTTGCATCAATAAATCTGACATTCCATCAATATATTACTGAAGATATTTCCTATTTTACAGACCCTACAACAGGCTGATCTTCTCTATTCATCTTTTCTAGACAGTTATGGCTGATGCTGTGATAGGCCTCAGGGCACAAGTGCTCTGCAGTGCACACTACGTTTAGATTCAAGGTTTAGGGCTTTTGATAAATGCGCTGTCCCGCCAGGTTTCACACTTTCTTGCCTCCCCATTTCAGACCACTGTCCTTCACAGGCCATTAGACTATCCACATCACTGAAGGTCGTACTGGCAGATCCCAGTGAGATCCATAAAGCCCTGCCTAAACAGAACAGGCAGCAATCATCTTCTGAAACAGGTACGAGGAGTCATTTGGCTTCATTTCATCTCTATTCCGTTCCACGTTTGAGTAAACATTTCGTCCTTCTTGTGTAATTTTCTCGCAACAGAAATTGCTTCAGTCATTTCCGTCTGGTTGGAGCGCTTTTGATGTGTGAGTTGAGACTGCCCCGCAGAGCGCTGTCAGGGCTCGGGAGGAAGACTAGAGAGGTCTGGATTCCCATTTGATTTTCACATTGGCGCGCACTCTCCCACAAACTCTCTCACGCACAACCTTGGACGCAATGGTGCGAAAATGAAACGCTGCCAGAGACGGTACCCTCCCAGGCTTGGCCTGAAACGCAGCACAAGAAGCTCAATGTGTCTCTTTTTTTTCTCCCACACCATGACTGTAAGTTGAAGTGCTCAGAAACAAGCTCATCTGCGCCTCCTCCGTAAGCGCTGGACACCAGACTCCTTTTATCTCCTCCACCGAAGGTATTTCACTTGTCGGCCTGTCAAAACAGTGCAAAGTCTCTCGCTTTTTAACGCATTAAGCCAACAGGGAAAAAAGAAGGATGGAAACGGGGAGTGTGAAAAAGAAAGAAAAAGATGCTCAATGGCACTTGCATGCGATTTTCCAGCCTTGCTACAGTATGCAGGCCAAAGGAAATGAGAGGCTTCCATGTCTGGTGAGGTTTAGAAGGAATTGCATTGTGACATCAAATGAGATTACATTAAATTGTTACTTTTTTTTCTTTTAAACATGGTAACAATCCCAAAAGTTAAAATAAAAACTCTATCATTCACTCATTTTCTGCTGAACGCAAAAGCAGATATGATGAATATTTATTATGAATATTATTTTTTTAAATACACATATTTAGAATTCTTTATTTATATTACATTTATGAATACTAGATTTTTTGAATATTTTATTTATGTATATTAGCATTGTTTTCATCGATGGAAATCAAAACAAATTTGAACCCTGCTGATGTTCATTGTATGAACAAAAAAATAATAATACATTATTAATTTTTAAATGTTACATTGTTTAAAGTAACTTCTTATGTGTTCAATAGAACAAAGAAAATCTCCAGATTTGGATTGACATAAAAAAATAACATGATACATTTTGGGTGAACTATCCTGTAATTCTAAAACTAACTAAACAATACGGTAGCTGATAAAAAAAAAAAAAAAAAAAACATATTTAGGCATGTCTATGTATATATGCACGTAAAACAAAAACAGAAGAAAATACTGCACATTACAAATCCTTAAAATGATGCTATATTTAATGTATATTTGATTTAAGTTTTGTCATAGGAGCCCATGATGAGTACTTTCCAATGGCGTCAGCTAATGGACCCAAATTTTGGTTGGCCCAACCAGTTGGGGTCAAAATGAGGCCTCGCTTCATTGGAAACAATCGTTCACAGATGGCAACCTGGAACTTATTCAACTGTAAATAGCTAGCATTGCTTCACAGCACCATCTAAATGTCAGGCTCCGTTTCTTTATTCCAAAACTAACACACTTTTTAATTCAGCAACGACATCTACACAAAGTTCTCTGGTTGTCCTGGAAACTCTGAATATGCTCATCAGCATGAACAAAGCGGTTTACAGCGTCTTTCAGACACAATGTTAATTCAAGACAGACTGCTAAGTGGGTAAAACAATTGTGCGGCATTACAATGATTTACAGCTCCAAAAATTGTTTATTCAAGGAAAGCCTACAATTTAAAGATCTAATTTGTCAGCTTGTCAACAGCTATTGTGTCGAGTGCGACCAGAGCATTTTTACGAGCGCAATTTGGTATGCCAGTCCTGTCAAAGGCTGAGCTCACCTTGAGCAAATCATACCCTTCAATGCCCATATTAATATTCTCATTTATCTTGAACTACACGGAGAACTGAAATGTTGAATATTTCGCTAATTACGACGAGACCTTGCGGCTTTGACCTTATCAGGCTGTAATTAGCGTCTCATTAGGAAACAGTTTACTGCTGATGCGAGACCTGTAGACACTGGCAGGCATGTAATCCCGTTCAGTTCCTAAGGAAAGACGTTGTGCAGTCAACACGCCCCGGTGCAGTCAGGCGAGGTCATGAATTGAGAAAGAAGACCCCCAGGTGTTCTTCCAGGTTAAGAGGTGCTTGTCTAATTTTTCTTCCTTTTAACTTAAAAAAAAAAAAAAAACAGCCTCCGGAACAGAGGTGATAACATCTGTTGTAGGTGTTGGCAAGTAGTGTTTGAGCGTCATTATTACAGCTCTTCGAACAGTTCTGTGCATGTCCCAGCAATCAAACGCTGAATACTTCTAATTAAAGCCCGGCTCTGATTGCTAACGGAGCTGATACAAAGGAAAAAGTTGACGTGAAATGTGAAAATACACGTCGGGCGAAGAAGGGAGAGTAATGAGGTAGGGAGGGGACGGGAAACAGTGTGAATTGGCTTCGTGATGGAATCGGTGAGCTGAGGAATGAGATGGAACAGCACTGAAAAATTAAGTTTTTCCCCAGTAGATTGCTGCCGGAGGGTCCCGTCGTACCAACCGCAGTCTCATTACTTTCCTTCATAGGCTGGAGGAAAACCAATTAACTCAACAGCTGGATGGAGAAGAGACACTGGAGGAAGATGGACAGGAAAAGACAGCCCGAGACTGGATTTCATATTCACATGACACAGTCAACAGCTACAGAACTACTGTAGACTTGAAATATGGATAGTGGTAATGACACTAATGGTTTTGTGTGCTAAATCGTGCCACATTTCAACAGCTTAAAGGCAGAGTTCACTCAAAAAGAGAATTCTTTCATTTACCTTATATGGTCTTTGGCTCTTTCTTCTGTGGAACAAACTTTTTCTTTTTGAAAAATTACATCAAAAATAAAAGTGTTCGATGTGTGTACTGTGTTTGTTTAAATATATATATATATATATATATATATATATATATATATATATATATATATATATATATATATATATATATATATATATACACACATATATATATATATATATATATATGTGTGTGTGTGTGTGTGTGTGTGTATATATATATATATATATACACACACACAGTATATAGACATAAATCATATTATATATAAAAATATATTAAATAGATAAAGGTAACCTATTTATCTTGATTTTATACTTTGTGGGTATATATATTTAATATACTATGTGAAATTCTATGTATGCACAGAATATATACACACAGGACACCCATATATATTACGAAAACAAAAACTTGTTTTGAATGTGATTAATCATGATTAAACAGAAAATTTAGCTTTTTCAATTTTAGATCAGACTTCAACTTATTGTATTTAAATTACTTAAGACAAAACATTTTTTGTATGTTTTTGCATGACATTGAAAATAATTTGCATAAAGAATTGAAGGAAGAAGTATAAACATGACAATATCGATGTGGTTGATGTAAAAATGTAGCCATGAAGTCCCAGTTCGACATTAAATACACAACAGTGCCTTACATTTGGAAAACTACACATGCTACTTAAGAAACCCAAAATGAAAAAAAAAAGATTCATAATAACTCATGGAAACATCTACTAAAGCCAAAGGAAAAAAATACACTTTTTCATTGAATTTTCAAAATTCATTGAATCTTTATACAACAAACCACAATTTAACATGGCTCTAACTATGACATATTTTTTTACTTTATTTCAAAAATTGTCTATTTTTTATAAAAAGTATTTTTAGTTTTAGTTGACAAACAAACACTTAAAGTGTCCATAAATGTATGGACAAAAACTTTGATGGACCAATAGGGTATGGGTATTGGGTATGATGACCATTTTTATTTTTAGTGTGAAATGCTTCTTTTAAAAAAACTGATTAGCTTGTACTAGGAGATGCAAAACAAAAATTACAAAATGAAAAGAAGCCATTTCACTTGGATCAAAGGGTTTCACGCACCGAACTGCAGGAAACCACAAACAAAATCCTAATGTTGGCAGGCAGACTCCTAAATGTTCTTGCAAATGGCGGGCTATCATTTTACCTTTTTTAAAAGTTTTGGTGAAATTACTGAATTTTGAAATGATTGCAAAAATAAAAGAGTGGGACGTTTTACAATAAAGCACTGTGCAGTGATGCAATAATGTCCCTAGACCACACTCTCTCACAGACATCGAGTTTAATATTCAACTAATATTAAAAAAACGTAATTAGAACTTTTCTTGCCAAACACAGTGCTATTTATGTGGGAAAACTTGCTAAACAAATCTATGCTTGCTGACAGAAGCGAGACTGTTGCATTCTGAGATATCTGAATATTGCAATAGAGTGTCAAAATACTGACAGGGTTCACAGCAGGGAAGAGCTTCCATTGACAAGTTCCCCATCTCCCTGATGGCCTAAAGCCCGCTTTTCAACATCTATCATGGCAAACTTCGACAAAACAACCCCGCAGCTATCTAGTCTGCGATCGTACCGCATGACACTTCATTTTAATGTACAGAAATGCAGGGGGGACGTGACCTTTCAGGTTCCATTGTGAATCATGTAGGAAGGAGGTGGAGCGATGGAATAATAGCCGCTCTGAAACGCCATTTGACACACTATTTCTCTGCATGACGTCTAGAAAACATGTTTTTGATGTCTGGAATCGAGGACATGAAATCTTTGTGATTTTCATGGTATTTTTCAAAATGGCTCAGCTAAAAGCTGAGGGTAAATTTAGAATTCCAGTACCAGCTCCACTTATAATATTTTTCCAGGAAAGATTTTTCAATTCAAAAGGACTCCGACTTGAGGAGGGTTGTCAACGCATGCAGTCATCAAATTTAATAATACTCTCCTCCATTGTGTTTGATGTTCAGGTTGGTGGTTCTGTCAGTCTGATGTGCTATTATGAAGACAGATATGAATGCACAAAAGAGGTTTTGAGGGCATCAGAGGAGTCACTGGGTTAGAGGGAGCTGTCTGGACCCGAGGGCATTTAAGGGTTTGGCAGCTGGCACCACTGAATTCCTTCTTTACGTCAAGTTTCCAGCCATGCAGAAAGAAGTGGGTAACATGCAAAGAGAGACACTGAGACTGATGTCCAATGTGCAAATACTAACATCTGACTGTGATCAGCTTATACTAACAAATACTAGCAAACTAATACTAGCAAACACTAACAAGAGACTGAAAAAATAATTAGGGAAAACATGACACGATGGATGGAGCGCGTGATGATGGTGTTTTTCTATTCATGTTATACATATACACCATAATTCAGACGTTTTGGGTCAGTAAGATTTTGTAATTTTGAAAGAAATTATCACTATTAATTGATAGTATAAATCAGTGGTCTCCAACTCAATTCCTGAAAAGCTTGATTAGCTGGATCAAGTGTGTTTGATTAGGGTTGGAGCTAAACTGTTCTGAGCTGTTGCCCTCCAGGAACTGAGTTTGAGACCAACGGTATACACATTTCTATTAATCAAAGAATCCTGAATAAAGCAACACGGTAATATGCTTTCATTGACAAGAGATAATATAAAAAATGTCTTTATTGGAATGTGACACGTTGGAGAAGATTGGAGAAATGACTGCTCAAAATTCAGTTTTACATCACATAAAATGGAGTGACTAAATGACATTTTAAAATATATCAAAATAGAATTTTTTATTTTAAAAGGTGTTAATAAATCCCCTTGAGATCAACACAAAGGCACAAAAATATTAATGTTCCACTACAGCAAGGTACAATACATCATTTCCCACCGGTGGATGGTGAATAGAGCAATTTGGCATTGACCGAACATACACCTGTAGTTCTGCAGACTGTTTAATGATCCACTTTCTGCATTCAAGTTTAAATCTAGCAATGTGTTTTCACTCGTTATTAATGAGCTCGTGCCTCAGACAGGCTCCTCCAACCATAAATGGCAGTACAGAGCAAAAACACGTCTTCTGCTCATCACTCACACTCGTTCCTCTAATAATATACAGCGCATACACACCGTCTCCCATCAATCCGCAATTCAGCATCATTTTTCTTTCTGCAGTGACACTTTAAAGATGTCAAGTACTGAAAGAACTAGAAAGTATAAAAGAAAAAAAATATTTTTAAGGAAAAAAGAAGAGCAATTAAGGATTACAAATATTGCAACAGAGTGCAGTAATAAAGTGTCAAGCTATTTTAAATGTGTTTCTTTTGTATATGCAAAATATGGAAATCATTGAGCGTTCACAAATTAGAAAAGTGATAACAGTAAAGTTCAAGTTAATGTGAGGAGTTTTAAATTGTCATCCTCTGTCATCCTCATTCATCCATATGAATTTTAATTATAGTTTGGCTTATCAAATGAACAAAAAATGACAAAAGATACAAATGGTGTTTGTTTTCAGTCTTTTCACTAATTATTATGCTTGAAGACATGCAAAATTGACCATTTTTAGACATTATCATCATATATTTGTCACATCATATTTTTATGTCCTTTAAAACAGTTTTTTGCTTGTAATCTTCCATGCTTAACCAACACTGTGTGTCACACAATACCCAGAATCACTAAATATACACAGCAAGTTATATCTTACTGACAGAGATAAATGGACATTTCTCAGAACAGCAGCTAACTGTATTAGTATCGATTCAATTCCTTAGCAACATGAGATGTGCAAACCTGGAATTTATGGCAGGCCTGTGATTTGGAAAGCACTTATATCCAAGGCCAATGCACAGAAAATCATTACCTTGTGTTAAGAACATAAAACCCAGACCCGTGAGCAACGGATGACAGTAATGCGGTCTAATAAGCTATTTTATGCCCTTTCCTATATCCAGACAGGTTTACATTTGAAGAAAGCCAATATCTTCTTTAAGAGCAGGAAGCAGATTGCTATTTTTTTCATCTTGCCGACAACTAGAGGCTTTTCATCTTGATAAATGGTACAATATCCAGGACTAACACCATAGTATTACTAACACCTTCTCAGTTCTTTAATATAAACTACACATAAGAAAGACAACAAAATCTTTGATTTTTACGCTATTAGGATTCAAGGACAAAAACAAGATTCGGCATTGGCCAAGCCATCAAAAATGAAGCATTCAGCCATCAAGTCCACTATGTGTCCAGACCTATAACCCACATCACAGATCAGACGATCTCCAGACAACAGAGTGCTTTAATTTAATAATTCACTGCAGGGTCTGGAGAAATTTCACATTCAATAAATTAAATACACATTGTGGTCCTGCCCATTGTGGTTTTTATAGTGCTACAGAAGAAGTGCAGAGTCCTGTGCAGATAAATAACTGTGTAAAAGCAGCAAAAAAGACATTTAACCGCAGACATGGAGAAGCCAACAATGGCTTCCAGTTTTCTCACGGTTCAGATAAGACCCCCTCCTCAGGCATGTTGGCCTAAGAGGTTAATCTCTGGAGTCTCAGAGACAATAAGTCAATGCACGCTGCATGCATCAATGTGGCTAGTGTTCCCTTGTGAGCTTAGGCACCAGAAACGAAACCTAATGGGGTCAGGCAGACTGCCGGAAATCCTATACGATACACCTTTGCTGAACTACGGGGTGTAGCGTTTAGCATTCTGATTCATGAAGGAAAAAGAGCAAAGCTCTGAGCAAGAGGTCCAAGCAAGAGAAGGGTGAATAGATTAATAGTGCCAGTGGCATGTGTTAAATTTGTTAGCATGTGAAAAGACACATAGATTGTGGCACATGAAGGGACAAGTTGATGTTTAATCATGGCTTTGCTGATTCAATCTCAAACAATGGAATGAAGTTAATTAAGTCTAGGGGGATTCAAAGGACAGCGTTTAATGAGTTTCAAAACATCTCAATCTAAAAATAACTGATGTGGAAATCAATTGTTTTCCATTTAGAATTGGGCTAAAGTTGGAAAAAGAGGAGTATCTGTTATGATGCATATAAAGTATCTTTTTCGCGATAATGCCAGCATGAATTTTAAGAAGAAAACAAGCAAAATAATATTTGACTAACTGGATCATGAAAAGATGGTTGGAAATGTTATGTTATATTTTTATTTTATATCTTAATAAAGCAAAATATAAAACAAACATTTATTTTTTGAGATTTCAAATATAATGTGTTTTATTATGTTTTCCATCACAGGAATAAATTAAATGTTATATATTATAAAAATACTACAACAATATTTCAATAAACTTTCACTAATATTTCACAAAATTTCACATAATTTTTTTATTGTATATTTGTGTAAATGTCCTCATCTATAACGCACCTCTAAGCGAGTGTACATTAAAAAATCATCCCGACCATAACCATCTGAAAAGTAGTGTATATATACTAGGACCCAAATCAAAATGTGTTATTTAAAATTCTAACGCAATGTTTATATGTATGACTGATTTTAATAGCTTTGCACCATAAAGTATGTAAATACTTAAATATGGTATCACTCATGCAAGTGTATAAATTAAACAGTACATTACATAACATAAGAGTGGGCTCTGTTCCGTCCTTCTGTGGTCCTTGGCCTAAAAAGAACACTTCTGGGTTTTTTTTTTTTTTTAAAGAACAACAGATGCTTCCTTATTATCAACTTTAAATATGCACCAAAAAAACTATAAAAGAAAGTACAGAGAACGTGGCATGTTATCCAATGCGTCTTGAAGAAATTCATTAAGCCAGCTGACATCAGCTGTCGGGTTCGAGCTCATGTCCTGTCGCTCGTTTCTCGAAGCACAACAGAACACCTTTAATCAGTTTCTTTGTGGAGGCCCTGTGGAAAAATGCCATAGAAAACCGGCTGTTGGACGACCTCCCATAACCCAGGCCTGAGGTTGAATCTGGCAAGCTTTCCATCCTGTCACCGACAGCAACTACTGCTCGCAGAAGAGTTATTACTACTTTGGGGCGCAGGAGGACAAGGCTAAAGACGGCAACCCGGAGCAGATGCGGTAAAGTCAGAGCAGAGCTCCGTAGGACCTAGACAGCATCTTTAATGTTTAGGAGTACACGATCAAGACATCTCCTTCGAAAGTACAACTCGTCTCTCAGAGGATGTTCATAACTCATACATAATTTATCTAGTGAACTCTATGTTCTCACAGTGCTGAAAGCACTGAATGACAAGGTGTAGCCACTGTTATGACACGTGCACAGCGTGGCTGCGAGACTCAAGTCAAAAACCACAGGTGAAGATTTTCATAATATGACGCTGAGTTTGAAGCACTCTCTCTCTCTTTATGAGATTACGGGCTAGTTGCAGTTGATTGCTCCCCAGGAGACAGACAGAGCATTAGGGATATTCTGAGAGATGCTCAGCTCAGTCTAAGTACAGGCAGGGGGATTTAGCAGCCCTGTGGGACGCCCCGCAGCTGCAAACCTCCACATTTAACCATTATGATAGGGAAACCATTGTGACCGGAGAATTTAAAACAAGCAATCAATCCAACTGTTACTCAACAGCCACAACCTTTAACCTAACTGTTGACCACAATGCATTTATCCTCCTCCGACCTTTTATTAAAATCTAAAGCACCTGCTTCGAATTCAAAGCATATAATTTCCCACAATCCCGCAGCTACAAAGCCCTCAGCTAATGCCGGTACTCAAAAGGCAGTAAGAGAGAGGGAATCTCATTGTAGATTCAGAAAGACTAAAGAAAAGTGGAGTATCCTATTACACAGCCAAATGCTGCTGAATGAGAAAATGTAGTGAGACTTTTTTTGAGTGTGTTGCTTTCTGTTTTTTTTTTACCAGATAACTAGAACAAAGGCTATTTTTTTAGCTCAAATGTTGATTCAAAAAATGATGATGTGTTATGAGATCCTCATGACTTCCTGTGAGCAACAAAACTGGTTCCTCTCTAAGAATATAAATCTTTTATGCCATTTCAGAATGAACTTCACTGTAACCAAGGTCTGCATGTACGGTTAACAATCCATCAAATTACATGTATTAAAAAAAGTAACCATTAAAGATGCAAATATATGCAAATATATGCACCTCATACACTCCATCTTTATAATTAATGGCTAGTACTGCTTC
The DNA here is from genome assembly GCF_018831695.1 of Puntigrus tetrazona. NCBI lineage: Eukaryota > Metazoa > Chordata > Actinopteri > Cypriniformes > Cyprinidae > Puntigrus > Puntigrus tetrazona. Next base: position 15,459,415 of record NC_056710.1, on the reverse strand, counting down.
ACAACAAGTCGAAGCAGTATTGTGCAGCACAATAATCAGTGTTTGCTTTATGTGTAGAGGTCAGTCCCACAGGCACATGTTCAAGATTAAAGGCAAAACTAAATATCTTCTGTTTGTATGAAAGAGATCCATTAGAGTACTGGGAAAATGACAAATATTCGAAACAGAATAGTTCACCTGAAAACTCTAATTTTGATTGCCCCATAAGAAAGAAGACAAACTTGTTCGGGACAGCATAAGAGTGAGTAAATAAAATCACATTTCGGTTAACTATCCTTTCATATGAACTGCAAAATGAAGACATCACAGCTGAAAACATGCAGTGCAGCTACTAAAGGCAAACCGGATTTGCTACCATGGGAGAACTGACTGACCCTAATATGTTTTCAGAGCTCCAGAACTAAAATTCTTAGTGCGTTATTTCAAGAATAAGTTTAGAAAGGTCAATTTCTGGTTGCATCGGACAAACTGAAGATGGTGTTTCCACAACAACATTCTCAAAAAAAAAAATCCTGAAAAGTTTTTGTTCGTCCAAAGATGTAGAAGCAACATGAAAGATCAAGCTCTCTTGTTGCAGAAATACAGAGCTAATTATAATTCTTGTGCTAGCTAACAGAAAATAAATGAACTACGTGACCGGCACTGACCGTAAGGGAGAATGCATCTATCTTAGTTTATAAAAGCGATTTGGATAACTGTGGAAAAAATTGGAAATCAACAACAAATGCTTCATGCTTTGCAATATATACTGCATTGAAGTTTTGATTTATACAGATTTATCTGACAGAAAACAGAGTGTGATAAATGATGGGCAAGAAATATAAAAGGCCATAATGAGGGATTTCCATTTATGGCATGAATATGACAGTCTTTGAAGTGCCTTCAGTCCAAAGAACATAAGCAAATGATGCAAGACTGAAAGCAATCCAGCATGAAGAAAACCTCCAGTCATTTCAATCCCAGTCATTTAAGGGAATGAAGATACATACAGACTTGCCAAGCAAATAAAGTAATGGTTTTGTAGATGGTGGAGTGTCGCATTGTGATGAATGCAGAAGGGTTATGCGGTTAATGAAAGGCAGATGTAAATGGGTTGTTCTAATGGGCACTTTAAACAAAGGATGACACACCCATTGTTAATGAAATAAATACAGAGAGCATGTGAGTAAGTCTGCGTTAAGGGTGTTCAAACTGACAGCGATTGCACCCACAAAGCATTTGAAGTTGTTCAGTTGAATGAGAGCTGGTAAGTTGACCTCAAGTCATAAAGCGGTATTCTCAAGTTAAACGGTATTCATGCTGTATGAATGCAAATGAGCAATGATGACTACCAATAGGGTAACCAATAGGTCATTTATGAACGCCTACTAGCAACCAATAATACGAAGACTTGAGTCATCTAGCTATTTACTGGTTGTCATTCAGTGATTTTCTTCTTTATTTTGCAACAAAATGTTGAGTCAAATACTGCTGTTCGCTGTTAGGTGCTTTATAATTTTACAAGTGGAAGTTTAGCCATTCAAACTGAATGGAATTACTAAATATAGGAAATAGGATAAATACTGCTCTGATTACAAAATTAAATTATACCTTACATTTAATTAAACTACTTCAGCCATTTGTTATATACTGCAAAAGATATCGCTTTCTAAAAACCTTAGTTGAAGAGTTGTGTTTAACACGCTCTCAAATCTATTCATAGCTTTATTACTTTTTTTGGCAAATTTGTGGCCAATTTATTTGATCTTATTTGTGCAACTTCATGATTTGTTATGCACCACTGGTGATAATATTTAAGAAAATATGTTGCACAGGTCCTGAAAAGTGAAGCCAAAACATTTTGAACGCCATCTAGTGACTGGCTGCACTATAGGCCATAATTCCTGCCTACTAATTGAATAAGACGCCAGGCAAAGAAAAAAAAAATTCTCAAACATGGTTTATGTCGTTTTAGGTAGTTCTTATCATGCAGCAAGATACTGGAAGTTCTGAAAGGGTGGGATTTTTATAACGCAGTTCCAGCCTACGATCACTACTACGCAAACCTGGGCTCCAAATGACATCATCGGCGCAAGATGACAGCAACCATTCTCAGATGTTTTGGCTTCATATGTCAGTAGTGAAAGCAAGAGAAGATGTGACGTCCATATTTATTCTTTTTTGCTTGTAGCATAGCAAAAAATCATGAGAAGCTTGCAACTTGTTTCAAATTAGGTTCCCCAACACTGTTAACAAGAGTGTCTACTAACCGCAAAAAAGACAATTTCCACCGCCTTGTGTTCTAAGAGCACTGGAAGCCGAATGCTCACAGGTAACCTGGGGTGACAGATCAATCCACTTAGATGAAAAGTGAATTCTGTCCTACAGTAGATCTATTCGCTGATTATTTCACATAGCCAATAGGGAGATGACAATCCCAATGTCATTAAACTGTGAGTCTATAAGTAAATAACATACGGTCCCCATTAGCAATCAAAACACAGTCTGATCTCTGATTATGAGGCGCTGCTTGGGCTCACCTGCTACTGACAGAAACTTGGTCTTACATTCTGTGAGCTGACCTTATTATGACAATACGAGCAGACGGCCATGTGAGCTTTTGCAGCTGGTCAAACAAGCCAGAATGGGTAATCGATTGGATAAAAAGCAGGAAACGCTGATTTCTCCACCAACAAAAACCACTGAACTGAATGAAAATGGATTTATCTGAGTTAACAGATTTTGAAAAGAAAATACATCCCCTGCTGTGCTCAGTGCAGCTTGTATCGGACAAGGTGGAGGTCTCTAGGATGCAGAACATATTTTTTTGTGGGAGCGTAAACATCTTTATTACATTAAGTCCCTCAAAAAAAAAAAAAAAAAAAAAAAAAAAAAAAAAAAAAAAAAGAAGTGAAGCAGAAAAGGCCCTGGCTTTGATCTGACCCTAAGTATAAGGGTCACAATGGTTCATTTAATAAATGAGGTAGACTAGTTTATCTAGACTGATTTTCCTGGCCATTCTGTTTTAACATAAAACAGATGCAAAATTGTTATTTCTAATAGATGTTCACTATTTTAGCCAATTTTTGTGTGTGTATTTAATGTGTGAGTAAAGATTGCTAGCTTAGCAACATAATACTACCTTCACATGACAACCATGGCGTGCTTCTCACAGCAGTTCACATCCTTAGAATTATGTATTTCTATGGCAACACAAAAAAGCTAAATTAATCTATTAATCTGAGTAATCAGTAGATAAAACAATAAACAGACGCCTTATTAAATTGTATATTTACTGGGACATTATTTCAGCCATTTACTAGCTGAATCAAGCTGCATTTTGTCATTTTTTAGATTATTTTCTCATATAAGTCAATTATATGAATTATTAAACAGATACATAATGAATAATTGCTTAACAACGTTATAATGCATAATAATTACAATGTTTGCAAGTTGTATTCTTATAATTAAAGACGAGAAGTGAACACACCTAAACCTCCAGGTGCAATTGGGTTAAAAACAGATGCTGCATGAAACAAGTGCAATTAAGGCAACTCGCACGACATACAGGCTAAGCCATTTTGAAAATACATAGTTTTATCCCTAACCTATATGAAAGCAATGTGAAGAAAAATAAGATCAAGAGCCACAGGAATGAGTACAGGCTGAAAAATGAAAATCCAACAAACCTAAAAAATCTACGGATTTCCAAGCAAATAATGCCTGCTTTCAAGCGGACTCTTTCATGTCAGAGAGAATAGTTGGAACGGGTTGATGAAATGAAAGGACAAAAGCAAATACAAGAGCGGGAGAGAGAGAGAGAGAGAGCGGGAGAGAGTTGGAGGAAAAAGCACAGCACATTTTCCATTTTCCTCTGCAAGTAAAAAAGCACATGAATTATGGATGCGAGCAAGCCAACAGTGCGAGAATTTGATCCCTGACCAGACAGCTCTTGGCTCCCTGTGGAGCAGCCAGTCACCCTCCCCCCCACTGGCTTTTTCAACGCTGCTACCATCCATTCCTAACTTCCTTCTCGGAAAGAGAGCGGCAACTCTCGGCTTGCAGACTCTGAGACTACTGCCTGGGGACAGGACACGCTCGTCTAGGAGGCTTGAAGACGCTACCTCTGCCTTCCTTCATGCATTCTATTGTTAGCATCTTGATCCTAGTTTAAACTGAGCTGACATTTTCACCTGTTGGTTTAAATGGTCCCACATAGATGCTCACGATGGCTCCATCATGAGAAGTTTGCAGCCCCTTATAAAGAGACTAAAGGATTAATTGAGAGGAGAATAAATACCCTGAGGCATTTACAGAGCACAAAAATAACGGCTTTAACAAGTTATGAAAGTCACGGTCTGATTTATAATGAAATGTCATATCTTACAGAAAACAGGCAAAGAAAACATAAACTGGACCTTCTAGGTGATTTTCCCTATTGTTTGTAATTTTATTAAACGGATCACACTGTAACTCAAACTATCAGTGTATTTATTCATATTTTAAGAGTTGGCTACTGATAGCCCTAAGATACAGAAAGAGGCTGTTCCAAACCTAGTGAGCTGCCTTGCTGTCTTTTGCCTTCTAAGGCAGCATCCTAACTAAAATGGATCAGGTGCTGCCTTCAAGTACGTTTAAGAAGCTCATACCTCTAAGTCGCTCATTCGTTATGAGGACAGGTCAAAATGGAAACAAATCAAATCTAATCTAAATCTAATCAAATAAAGAGTTTTATATTTTGGACACAAACATAATGGTATCTTAATTCAAAATGAAAGTTCTGTTTTTTAATAGCACTCATTTAAAGTGTTACTAAATGTGTTAACCCTTAAAAATTGTGAACCATGAAAGCTGTGTGATTAACTTCACAGACTTGCTTTGTGATAACTAAACTCTATAGATTCTAAATATTAAATTATCAATACTAAAAATCATTGTTTCCTGAACGTTTTAAATTGACGTCCTTTCCAACACCACAACTCAGCACCTCGTATATCATTCAAGAAGTTCAATAGACACATGTTGCTAAGCTAACAACAAATACATAGCAATGATTATTGGGTAAAATAAACTATTAGGTATCAGAAATTATATTTACATTTCAACCTTTGTCTTGCTTTGCCCACAATCACAGGTTCATGTGCTGAGCATGTGCATTGAAACATATATTATGCAAATTTAGTGAATTGAACTACTTTTGAGGCCTTTAAGAAAAGATAAGCAGAATCCAAAACATCTTACAGTTAATAAATTCGAAATGAAATCAGTACTCAGTGACTCACACAACAAGTCATTGGGAACTGAAGGAACGTTTTATGGATATTGGTTAGGACTGCAACCAGGCATTGGAGCATTGCACACCGCAAACAGAACGCCACTACGTCAGCCCCCTTATAAAACCAACTCTGAAACAGGAACGAAAAAGCACTGCATAAACTATGGAACAGCCAAATGACAATGGAACACTAAAAACTATTAGCAGACAACGTGTGCATTGTGGCTTGCTGCTACTGCATTTGGATTGATTACTTAAACAAAACATTTTGTTTTGTTCAATTAAATATAGCGATTAATAATGTTCAAGAAAAAAAAAACACTGGCTGATTTTTAAGGTTACAGGACAAAAACAGAACTGACATACTATGTTTTCTGCCATGTACCATGGGCTTGGTTTGCACTAAGGATTAGCTTTTATATACTGTAATAAAGCAGGTTTTACAAAGAAAAGAACAGCATTGTTGACTCGCCTATTCAGACTGTAAAAAAATCCATACAATTCACTTGATTTCAAATAAGCAAGCTGATGACCAGGACTCAGTATTATGTGCGCATGAAAGTGAATCACAAATAAGGTCCTTAACTAATTTATAAGACTGTGTGTGTGCATGTGTGTCTGTGTTTAACGTGCATCCAGGGTATGACAGAGAAGGAGGTGTTTGTCGTGAGCAGATAAGGTAGGTCTATTTACACAGTAAGCACGTAAACAGGTTTGGCTCCACTTTTATCGAGCACTGATTAAGCTCTTCATGAAGCAAATTACAGCCTGGAGAATGAAGCCTACGAGCAACAATGTTTAATTATATCTGACTCATCAAGGACATCAATGAGGCACTCAATGACTAGTATTCATCTTCAGCTCTCTGACCAGCACTCATTGGGTTCCTCAATCGAATGAGAGGCATTAATAGGTTCATTTCAAAGGAGGCGGAAGCTCTTTTATTATTCTCTTCTCCTACTTCAATAGCTGCCGAATGTAATTACTGAGTTGAAGCTAAAACGTCTAAAAAAAATGACTTTGGTAATTTTATTTCAAATGTGCCATCACTCCACCAGCAACAGTAGTCATTTCATTCAAAACTTCAATACCGTCTTTTGTGCCTTTCCTCTCTAGATTCACTCATGTTTCATTTTTATATGGCACCTCAAACATCTTATCAATAGTACATTAAAACGAGACTTAATTTTCATTTGACTCATAATTTATAGTGTAAAAATCACAGAAATGGATGTGCTTGGATGCACATCCAGCGAAATTATCTAGCCGTGAGGCTTCACAGGGAAGAAAACAGATGCTTTCCTAATCATACAGTCCAGCTATTCCCTCAAAACATAGAACTTTAACAAGCATCTCAAAAGCAAACAGGCCCTTGTGATTAAAAATGTGCCATCTAACTGATATCCTTATGTCAGAATGACAGCATATATCAACTTCATCTGCACACCTTCGTCTTTTCTCTCTAAAACATATCTGATGTGCATAACACGAACAAAATAAATACATCAAGAAAATCTTCCCACACACCTTGGCAGAATTTCACAGAATGCACGCTGACAACACCCCGAATGCCCACAGCAAAACAATTACAGGCTGTACAAGACATGTTTCAGAACAAAGAAACATCAACAGGTTTGTTTGTGCTTTGTGTTACATTAAGGTCTGTTGTAACAGAGATTGACCAATAATCGGTTTTGGACTATATAATGTAACCGATATCGAACCGATAGCAGTTCTTTTACATTGGGCATTAAATGATCCTTCTCTGAGTAAGACCACCGACGATGGCATTTACAGGATAAAATAGCTTATTTAATGTAATAATTTTGGTAAATAAGCTGCCATTTCTAACAGCATTCATTCTCAGGTAAAAATATGAAGCTTAATAATCAGCATTAGCGTAAAACGACAATGAAAATTTGATAATGTTTAGATAACTAAACAGTAATAATTATATTATCAAATTTATATATATGTTTTGTATTCTACTCATTACTGTCGGTTATGTTTATAATTTATCGGGCACTTAAATAGCTCTAAAAATTGTTATTGGTCAAATAAATCTTGTCAATCTCTGCTACAAATAAATAAATAGCACCATTCGACTTCCTATATGTGCTACAGCCTTTTTGTTTCAGTTGTTAAGTTATAAAAGCTTAACACAAACTAAAAATAACCGACATTTAAAGGGCTATTTGAATATTTTGACAGGTCTCCCCCCCTATCTATTGTACAGGCTATAATTGGTCTCAAGGAAACAGTAGCGTAAACATTACAACTTTGCAAACAATAGCAGTGATTTGTCTTCAATCTGCAAACAAGTACATACCCAGTTGTTCTCCCAACATGTCACGCAACACGCTATTTCTCGCGCATCGCTCCAGGCTGAAGGCATGAGATGTTCCTGCGTCTGCCGGACTGCCACATTGCAACTGAAGTCAACGCCAAACCAGTGTATGCGTGCATGTGTGTTTCCAGAGAAAGCGAGCGGCTCTGGACTTCGCGCATGCAATACAGCACTCATCACGCATCCCCTTACCTTTGTAGAAGCCCACTTTGAGAGCGGTCGCGAATATCCGAATCAATTGAGCGCCACAGAGAGAACTTTGATGTCTCGTGAGCGCATCCTGCGCCGCTCGCGCTGCTCCGCCATCTTCAGCCCGCGCCGAATGAGCGCGAGCAGCTGACGGGCGCGCGGGGAGGTTCTTCAAAACAGCTCAAAGTTCTGAGCTCCTCCATCCATGCACTACACCCCTGTCATGGTGTGCTCGCTACCAGCTGTTTTTACACAATGACTAGGTCATTTTTGAATGAAACGCTCTTTTTGATGAATGCCGTGTTCAGGTGATAGTCTACATTAAAAACAAACAAATAAATGTTATTGTTTACATATTGATAACGATTAGTGTAGCCTAATATTATGAAATTGATGTAGGCTACTTATAATATAGATTTTTCCCCCATCAGAGGCTGCATAGAGCATTACCACAAGCAAACTAATCACCTGAAAATCATGGTTCAAAGCTGTAATAACTAAATAAAAATGTGCAAATTAAATGCATAAATACAATTTAAAAACGTAGGTACTCGATTTTTGTAGAAAAATGACCATTTTAGGCTAAGCTAGCGACAGCTCATTATTACTCATTTTTATTTAATAATTTGTATTAATAGGAGGATCATAGACACAGTTTATAAATCAAACATACTATTATTAAGATGTATTTTACTTCAAGTTCTTTTGTGCAACACAGAAAAATGAGTGAAGAACTAAATGGCTATACAACCCTAATTTACCCTGGTAGTAATAGTTTAATAATTTGAATTACAGTACAAACCAAAGGTTAAAACTAATGGACTCATACAGCTTGATGGCAAATATTATTTTATATATTTTATAATTGTATATTTTTTGTAAAAAAAATAAATAAAATTTTTGCAGCACAAAACAGTTCAATGACATGTCTTATTATAATCTAATTCCACATTCAAATTTATCAAACATTTTAAAAAATGTATTTCTAATATTATGCAAATAATAAAACCACATGAAACAATAGGTTGCCACAAGAAGAGGTCACTTTATTTTGGCACTTGTCACACATGAAAATATTCAAAGCTTTTTTTTTTTTAAATACAGAAAATCAAAGACTCGGTAATGATTGAGAACATCAACATACAAACAGATGCTTGCATGACATGCAACAGACATCAACCCTGTCCCCTGCGTCGGGACTGGGAGATGAGCTCCTTATCACGGCCCTTGATGAAGAGTCCCAAAGCTCTGATGCAGTGATTGGCCACTTTAAACAGTCTTCTGAGAGGCCAGTGTAGTTTGCTTTTAAAATGGCTTTTGAAGATCTAAGCAGGCACCATCCAAAACACTGAAAGAAGTTAGTCTTTAGAGAGGAGGAGCACTCAGTACAGTCCAGTTTGCATTTAATACATCTCCAGAATGTACCTATAAGACCTACTAAGCAAAAAAAAAAGCAAAAACAAAGAGATATAAACCAAACAGTTCTTTTTTTTCTTCATAATCCTAGGCCTAATGGTTTTATAACAATATAATGCAGAAGTATGCAGGCCCACTGGAAGGCATGGCTCCACTTACATTAAGAATATATGAATAATATATGCCTGTTAACTGATTTAGGTGGCAATACCAGATTATGATAAGAATTTGTAAGACAATATGCATTAATTATGAATCAGGCTGAATATAACTTTTCAATGTTAAGAACTGGCTTTTATTTTAGGTTTTGCTGCAAGTTTTCTGCTTATTTGTGGCATCGATAGAGCAACATTTTAGCCAATGAGAGATATCAATGAGAGTTTTGAAATGTCATAATACTTTCGCCCCATATTTTACACAACTACAAATAATTCAAGTCCGAATGTCGAATGTATTTGAAGCACTTGGCTTTTACACTCTCTGCTATGCATCGTCATCGTCATCATTTGTGATGTCACATCCTATTTACATTTGTCTGTTGCCCCTCCAATTGTAAAGAGCCCTTGTTACTTACATTTTCCTCTGCCTCTGCAGGTGAAATACAAAAATCTACCATTATTGAATGAACATCGCTGAAATTCAGTTTAGAAATTCTAATGAAGAAACAGTCAGAAGGGGTTCAAAATATGAAACAGACTAAAGAATCTTTCTAGATAAGAACAGAACTGAACTGAACTGAGTATAAAAAACAAAACAAAACACAATATCGCCACCCACTGGATGAAAACACGCAGTTCACGGAACAAAGTACAGGAACAGTTAAGAGATGCTACAAAATAAAATCTCATTAAGCTGACTGTCAAACAAAATATAGTCACTGTCCCATACTTGTTCTTTCTATGCATTAGAAATGAGAAACTCCTCGATTTTACCCTTTGCACGGACGAAACCCATTATCAGTTGTTATACTGCATTTACATGAAGACACACATTGTATTGTAAATCACCATGACAAATAAGAGAAAAGTCACATTAGATTATTCACTATTATGAATTTAAAATGCCATTTATGCCCTAAAACGTCTACTAAGACTGAGACAAAACAAAACAACGTATTGAGTCGTTTATCTTTAAGATCTGTATGCATCAGTACTGACACAGAGCGTACATGGTAAACCAATGGATTAAATATCATGATTTACTGTACATGATTAAAAATCAAACCTCCTAACCTCATTAGATGTATGACACATATAGAAGACACATGGCTTTAGAGATCACTTCGACTGTCGCTATCTAAAAAACCTACGCAATTCATTTTACTTGTCTAATCCACGACACTGAAAATGTTTCCTTGAAGATTAGAGGTGCAGTTCAAGCCTTCTGTTAAATAAAGAGAGTAGAGGAATCCATTCTGTCTTCCTGTTTTCCTCCGCCACACAGAATAAGAAATAAACCTGCTTTTGCAGAGCTTATGCTACCATTCTCTACCATGCAGAAGGCCTGGGCAGCTGCATCGAATGGCTTTTAAATACAATACATACATTGACATGCACTGCAGCCTCTGGACGGCACTACAAACATTTTAAATGCACAGTAGAATCACACTCTTTTAAAGGGCCAGTTCACCCGTAAATGAAAATCCTATCATTGTTTATTCATCCTCACGCAAGTGTGGAACTAAATGACGGTAGAACTTTAATTTGGAGGTAAACTGCCCATTTACCATCACACGGGTCATTGTACAGTGTCCTACATGAATGAAACCTTCACAGACTCCGTCTGCGAGTATGGAAAGATGCTAATCTCTAAATGCTAAAGACATAAAATTGAACTGTACAGATAGAATACAGAGGAATTGAGATCCAGAGAGCTTATAGCAGGTGTCAAACACTCAGGATCTTGTTTTTCCCGTCATAGAGTCCTTGTTCTCTGAAGCGTGATGAGGAGGGTGGTTTTCAGAGAAAGTGGTTGGTGCTTCAGTGTTGGAGAGGAGCGGTGCTGTGCGTGACCTGCTCGATCCAGGGCAGGTAACGGCTAACCCGTGAATACACACCTGGGTACGAGGGGTCACCGCAGCCATGACCCCAGGAAATGACCCCTGTCAGTACCCAGCGCCCTGCCTCGCCCTGACACACTAGAGGACCCCCGCTGTCGCCCTGGCAGCTGTCAGCATGCTTTCTGAGGTCAGACGTCATACTGCCGGCGCACAGCATGTCGTGGCTAGTGAAACGCTCACCGTAACGCTTCTTACATTGCCACGAGGGCAGAAGAGGAACCCAGGCCTGAAGAAGAGTGCTGGGATGCTCGGTGTCTGCAAAAAAAAGGGAAAAACAAAAGGTGAAATACCAACTGCGATCCATTTAAAGCTGCTCAAAAAGGATATTTCCATCCCAGTGTTGTTCCAAACCTATATGACTTTCTTATGCGAAACACAAAAGAAGATATAAAAATTGTGAAAGCCTTTCTAACTTTTATAATAACTGATAAAATTATGTCGCGCTTTACATTAGGTGACCTTAACTACTGTAATTACATTTAAATTAATAATTTGGTACAATACACTTATTATGTACATGCATGTTTGTACATTGTACTTTTGTTTTTTAAAAATACCCATATGTAATTACATCTTTAATTAATTTCTGTGATTACATTTATATTTACACTGTTGACACATCCCTTACACCTAAACCATTAAACTTAACCATAGCACCAAACCTGTCCTTAACCAGACCGTATCCCACCTCAATAGCAGCAAAAGTGTTTTGCAATATGACCATTGTATAATATATAGGCCTACAATATAAAGTGTGACCAAAAATGTAATTTGTTTTCTTTTAGAATAACAGAATGAAGGCAGTTGAAAAATGTGTCTTTTATGCTTACCAGGGCTGCATAGATTTGGTCATAAATACAGTAAATTACCTTAATAAAAAAGAGTAATGTTGTAAAATAGTAATAAAAAAAAACACAAACAAGTAAAAAACTGTTATTATATGTATTTAACATATTGTAAAATTAAGGGAAAGCAGCCATTTACTCCAGTCTTTAGTGTCACATGATTGTTCAGAAATCATTTTAATATTCAGATTTGATGCTAAGAGGCATTTCTTGATTCAGGATTTATTTTATCCAGTTTTCTTTGATGAACAGAAACCCAAACGTGCAGCTTAAATTAGAAATAAAAATCTTTTGTAACATTCGATTAATTTAAAGTGTCCTTGCCGGAAAAAAAATATGAACATAACAATATTAACATCTTTTAAAAACACATCTTACTTAGCCTAAACCTTCAAACAGAAGTATATTACAGTTTCCAGAAATATCCAAAAGAAACTTTTTAAATGGGCAATGATAATAAATTCTTCTTGAGCTCCAAATCAGCATATTGCTGAAGAATCACGTGACGCTGGCAACTTGACAAATTCAGCTTTGCATCAAAAAAAAAAAACATTTAAAAATATAATAATGTTTTATTTAAATTAAAAATTATAAATTTAAATTATAATAATATTTCAAAATATTGCTATATTGTTTTTACATTATTTTTGCTATATCAAATAGCAAAAAAGACAAATTTTAAAAAAACACATCGTACAAAAATCGTACAAATTTGAAACATTTAAAAGGTATTTTATATAAATGAACAGCATTACCTGTCATTCCCCAGCCAGTGATGACACACGACGCAGGTCTCTTGCCCCACTTGCTGCCAGGTGCAGGCAGACAGGCAGCGTTAGTATGAGGGTTAAAAGACACACACTTCCCCTCGGAGCCCTTCAGTCGGATCAGAGCCACGTCGTGCTCCCAGCTTTCCGTTCGGTACTTCCTGTGCAATTCTATGCGCTCTGGAGAGAGAACACGTTCAAAATCATCCTGCTCCTTCGTGTGGTAATCCCCGAGCTTCACCACGTACCGTGAAGCATCACTTCCAAACCTGTAGAATCAAGACATTCATTCATATTAGAGACGATGCGCCACCATTTCAATCATTCCTCCGCTAATCTCATTTTAATTGAGTGTTACTTTAGTGTTGATTTACAGGAGCCGTCTCGTGTTAATCGCTATAAATCTGAGCATAACTGCTGCTTCATTACAGAGCAATGATTTGTACACATAAATACATACATTAAATACTATCGTTCAAATGACGTTAAATAACGTTCAGATTTGTTTCTGAAAAAAGTCTCTTACACGGCTTTTTTATATTATTCGGTTAAAAATACAGAAGACAGAAATTAGTAATATTGTGAAATTTCATTTCATATTTTTTCTTGTTTTGAAAACTTCTAGACTTTTTTGTTGGAAAAAGTGCATGAATTTGTGTCAGATGACATAAGATATGTTCACGATTTACAGAGCTTTTAAACTGGCCACTTATTTTGTGCTCTCTGTAATTTAAATGCAATGAAAAATCAGTTATAAATTATTATAGGAGTCGGGTTTGGTAGCTGAGGAGCCTGGGCGTAGCGGCTAACATCACTGATGTCCAGCAGGTGTCTCTCTCACCTTTTGAAGCAGTGCGCTGCGGTGAGCAGCCAGCAGGAGTTTATGAGAGTGGCTCCACACAGAGGCTGATTCCCTTTAGATTGAGATCTGAGCCACAGGGACGCCTGCCAGGGCCAGTCACCCCTGCGGGGTACACATATGTGCACAAACACACATGCATACACATGAATGAGGTGGACAAACAGAAAATCTGATTTTTCTGCAGGGAACAGTACAGTTGTCAACAGTGCATTTCAACAGTCAAAGTATAATAAAATGTACATTTTTTGATACTTAATGATTAATTTTAGCATAGTATTTAGAAACAAATTGCAAAGTAAGCTATTTTCTAGTCTGTGGAGTATTTGTTTTAAGCATTTAAACACTGTTATAGTATTTATTGGCATTTTGAATTAGTTGTTGTTTTATTTTTATACTTTTATTTGATCAGGTTTTCTTTATTTTGTTGTTTTTATTAGTGATTTGTAATTAAAGTTCCTTTTAAATAGTGTTTTGGTACTCCAACTTTTTGTTCTACTTTGTTGAAATTTTTTTTAAATATTTGTATTTCGTAATATTTACGAAAATCCATTTTTTGTACTTTTAGATGTGGTTAATAACAACAACAACATTGATTTTGTTTTAAGATCTATTTAATTGACCAATGTGCACTGTGATTTATTTATTTTTGAGATTTTAAATGAACAAAGACAATAATATTTCAGTCTTTTTACTGCAAAAAGCAAAAATCCGTTAGTTTTCTTAATTTACTAATAAGTTTAAAGTGAAAGTAACTCTTTCACATAACACTATTTGACTTTCAGACATTTGAAATAAATGTAATTGGATTTTTGATGGAACAAGTATGCATGCTCTTCACATTATATGCAATAAACCGAACAGTATCTGAACAAATGTCCACAACATGCGTTCGAGAACTGATTCAACAGCAGTAAAATTTAGATGACTACTCACCTGAGAGATTTATATCCTCCGACAATCCTCTTGCTGCGTCTCTCAGCACCGGCTCTCAAACCGCAGGTGTGTGTGCCCACCACAGCTATGTCAGCCTCTGGCTCCGGCAAATAATCACACACTACACCTGCATCCTGTCCATGCTTACAAGCGTGGCTGTCTTGTCCTTTAGAAGGGCACTCTCCAAGGAACGACTCCTTTCCAGTGCACCTCACGTTGGTCAGATGAATGGTTCCTTTCCCCGCTCCGAAATAACCCATCGGTCGTGCTTTTGACACCCCACTGCCGCAGAGAGCAAAAAAAAAAACATTCAAAGACTTCTGCGTGCATCATGCCAGAGAATTAATAAATCAAGTTCCACAGTGCTGATCATCAGCTATTTCGAGTTAAAATGGCACAAACGGATCCGTACGTGAACCCGAGCTGTCTGCAGACGACGGCAGCGTTAACATCGTTCCAGCCCTGATCACAAACGCTGCCCCACTCTCCGTTAAGAAACACCTCCACCCTGCCCTCTTTTCTACTGTCGCCACCTGCCAGTCGTACCAGAGGCCCTGAAACCACAAGAAAGCAAGCAAAATAGAGAACAGGGCTTAGATTTTGTCACTTCTGAGTACTGTGCGTGTGAATATGAAAAAAGACCAAGATTTAAGAGATTTGGTTTGACTGCAGACTACAATTTATTTTGTTTCGGATGAAAGAAGCACATGCACCTCAGCCTTGCATAATGTATTAGGAAAAGAAGAACTGCTCTGTTACTGGCAGTGTAGCTTAAACCACAACATGACATGATTTTAAGAGTCAGTGAAAAGACTGAACCTCAAAATAACATTTCTATTTTTAGAACGAATAGTAAGCATTTCATAGCATCAAATGAACGAGAAATGAAAAGAGACCTTTTATTATTTATTTATATAGTTAATACACATTCACGATCTTATTATACAAACTCAGTGCACATTACAGAAGAAAAGCTTTCCTTTTCAATTAATCTCTTGAATATCTGTTACTTTATAACCCCTCCTTCCCTTTATTCTCTAATATGTAACACTCAGCTGTTACAATTCAATAACTGAACAACTCCTAATTGATAAAAGTCATGCAATGCATTATATAAGTTAAATATCTTAATTTACACTGAGCTGTCTTTTCACTTTTACTAAAGTTAATTAAATAAATAAATTAATTCATAAAATGTATAAATAAATTAAACGCTTTGCAAGCGGTCTGTTAATTATGCCAAACATATTTACAAAACTAAAACCAAAACAAAACTATTTCATTTTTATATATAAAAACTAGATAGAAATGTGTTAAAAATGGTAAACTAAAGAGAACTAACAAAATGAATAATAAAAACTTATGCAAAACCTTATCATGAAATGCAATAAAAATTTGAAATTGTAGACTATATAATAATAATAATAATAATAATAATAATATGATAATAATAATAATAATAATAATACACACACAATAAATGTGTATACACACACACACACACACACACATAAATTTTGGTCCTTTAGTGCATTACATTACATTTACATCTAAAAACACATAATATATTTTCTTCTTAGCTGTTTAACCAATTTATTTGCTTTTAGATGAAAGTATTCATTATTACTTATTATTATTAAGTGGCAGATGGGCAATTAATTATTATTTTAAAGTATAGCCTACTCATTATTATTATAATCTGTGTATGTGCCTGTGTGGTTTTTTTCTTTCCGTTCAGTGTTCTGGGTTCACACGCATACCAGACCACATAACACAACAAGGAAGAAGCACATTCACGACCGAGTCTTACAGGCAAGTAAAACATCACAAAAAAAAAAAAAAAAAAACCCACAAAGGCAAATTGTGATCATCTAAAATGATACAATATACTTCATTTCCACAGGCATTCATCACCAAAAAGATGAACATTTCCTGCAAAAATGTCTACACGGTGCTACACAGCACGGAGAAGGTGGCCATTGGCACGATCTGTCTGGTGATCGCACCGCTCAGCCTCATGGTCAATGTGCTCGTCCTGTTTGTCATTGCCTCCTCTAGGAACCTGCGGAGACATCCGTCGTACCTGTTCATGGGCAGCTTGGCATTGGCTGACACCATCGCATGCTGCTTTTTCACCATCCACTTCCTGGATTTCCACCTTTCTAAACCGGACAACTCGTTTCTGAAAACAGAGTACCTGCTTGAGCTGGGTGGCGTGACCATGGCGTTCACAGGATCGGTTGGAAGTCTGCTCGTGATGGCAGCTGACCGCTATCACGCCATCTACAAGGCTTCCACCTACAAGGTCCTGCTAACGCGTAAAAGAGCCCTGGTGGGTATTGTGACATTATGGTTCGTGGCTGCCCTCATTTCCTTCCTTCCTCTGATGGGCTGGAGCTGTCAGACTTGTCTATCATGCTCCCATCTGTTTCCGTATGTGGACCGCTACTACCTGGCCTTCTTTGCCAGTCTGGTGTCGATGGTGATCGTCCTCATACTGCTCGCCTATGCTCTGATAGTGTGGTGGGCCCACAAACACGAAGCCAAAATGTCAGCTGAACATCCAGAGCTAGCACGTATGCGTGTGGACATCCATTTGGCAAAGACTTTTGGCGGCGTTATGTTGATTCTGTTAGTGTGTTGGCTGCCTGTGCTCTCCTTCATGATGACAGATGTAGTTACGACAAAGCTTTCAAAACCACAGAAAAGGGCATTCGCCTTCTGCAGTACACTATGTCTGCTGAACTCCGGCATCAACCCATTGCTATACACCCTGCGCTGTCGCGAGCTACGCGTAGAGCTTAAATCACTGGTAGACGGTTTGAGGAGATGCAAAGCTTGTAGTAGCTAATACTAATGTGTGGCAATTAACATCTGGTTAATGAACAGAAGTGTTAGCTCCTCCTAGTGTTGGTTTCTAAACCACAACAGCGTTGTCAATTAATACACAGTCTTTTATTTTCACTTATCATTTCTTAAATTTTGATGAAATATTGTGTAAAATGTAATATAATGTCCACTGTATATTCAGTTTTGTGTACTTTTACATTTAATATGTAAAAATGTTTACATTTTATAGAATAAAAAAGTGACATTGTGAGACATACACAGGTGATTATTGTGGGATATAATATCTCAATAATGACAAATGAAATTATTGCTAAAGATTTTTTTTACAACCATTCACAAGTTTGGAGGTGGTAAGACTTTTAAATGTTTTTGAAAAGTCCAATTTATTTGATTAAAAATACTGTAAAAACAGTATTATTACAATTTAAAATAACAGTTTAAAATGTTCTTTGTTGAAATATTTTAAAATGTATTCAGCCGTTTGATCACATAAACAAGAAACGTTTCTTATTTTTATCAGTGTTGAAAAAATTCTGCTGCTTAATTGTTTTGCTTAACCATGATGCATTTATTTTTCAGGATTTTTGATAAACAGCATTTATTTGACATCTTTTGTTTCTTTAAAAACAACTTTACTGGTTATTTACAAAATTCTACTCATTTATTGTTATGGATGTTTAAAAAAATGTGAAGGTCGTATTGATTTTCACATATGCCGTGTATGTTTATTCATTATTATACAAAATAATTTTTTAAGGTTGAATAAAATCATGAAATTTGACATGCTTTCATCTTTCATTGCTTAGATGAACTTTATAAGATTATAAGCTACTATAACTACACACAGCCTCACGCATCTTGATGAATTTTGGCATTTGAACCTAAGATTTCAAATATACCTATTCAAACAAACTCAAAATGTCACAGACTGGGAGCAAAAAGAGTAGCGGTATTATATGATAATGGAGTTTAGACTGAAATTGTGTTTGTTTGGGTGGAGAAAAAAAAATCATGTTTCTCTAATGTTCCACCATCAAATGTCAAAGGTAGCATTGTGGACGCCGAGGGCAACACAATACTTTATTGTAATTCAAATGGAAGTTTTATCAATAAAAGCAAGTGCTTGGGAAGCTACAATGGCTGTGTTTATTCCTGACCTCTGTCAACAAGTGACATTTAGATCCCCTCTGAATTTCAGAAAGGGTCAAAGCGGTGCGCACACAGAGAAGTCTATCAGCAAAATGTATCTGCGCCTCACACAAAGCCCTGCTCACACACACACTGACGCATGTGTTGGTGTGTGTTGAAGATAACTTACCAGTACTTTCTGGAGCCAGTGGGACCTCGTTGTTTTCTACCCTGTGGCAGCGTATTCCAACATCTTCGCTGTGAGAGCAATCGTGTCGACCCCACACACTATGTTTACACTCCAGCAAAGAGCCCTCGCTCCCTTCACACTCCACATCGTCCAGCAGAATCAGCCCTGCTCCTTCTCCAAACGCGCCAGCGGGGGCGACCTCCGCGCCACCCCTAATTGAGCACACACACACTCATGATAAATTCCCAATAAAATAAAGCCACTTTAAATTCTCCCGCAAAATACTTCATGTATACATATAGATCCCATAGAGACACTTGAACACCCACATCGGGCACTACTATTGTGTAAGGCACTTCTATGTGAATTTAATTACTAAATCCCCACAGCCGGTTGCAAAACAAACCCCTTTTAAGTTCCTAACTTAAGGGGTTTGTAATAACCCGGGTACTAATTTATTGAAAGTTTGCATGAACAAAAACATGGGCCACGTACACACTTTAAGTTTCAGGAGTGACAACCACATTTGTATGCAGGAATGGGTCTCATAAATTAGCATTCAATGCGAATACAGAACAGAAGTTACTCTTGCATTTGTAACTATACCATTATTTCGGTGCCTTGCGGGAGTGAATAATAATTTATTCGTTTGGTATCTGCCATTTTTTGTCTAAAGATTATTTTTGTCTGTCTATTTTAAAATGCCTCTGTTACGGATTTTTGAAGCTGATGTTTCATGCAGCGTGTAAAACATCCTTCAAGTTTTAAATCTGAAAGTGTTTGTGCATATAGTTAGTGCATCTAAAAATATAGTTAGTGTAAAAAAAAGTCAACTCTGAATCATTAAAACGAGTCCCAAGCCGTTTCATGTTGATGTCGAAATTAAACATTAGCATATTGCCGCCCACAAGTTGGTCTGTTCGCGTTGGTCTGAATGGAAATGCAGATTCATTCTGTGCCACTAGGTTCCTCTTTTGAAATGTTAAAAGTTCACAAACACTGCTTTAAATTAAATCGACCAATCACCTGAGGACGGGTCACTTAAATTAATTGTTAAACAAATCTTTTGGGAATCGTTGAATAAATTAGATAAAAATAATGCATATTATAAGAAAAACATATCAACCTGTTGTTTGGGACTCCCAAAACCAAAATATGAACCCATAAAAGGGGCACTTTATATAAACTAATGCAGGTAGATGTGCTGAATTTTGTTTCTGTTCAGGATGCTGCTTTAGAGAACGCTTTTGCAGCGTTGCATGTTGCATATTTCCAAGCAAGTTTAGGCATGTTGTTTGGTCTTAGCTTATAAATCTAGGCACTTTATGTGGTGTTAATTAAAATGGTCTGTTGTGGATATGAGATACGTGTTATAAAATGTAAAACATTTGGTTGTTTAAGTGTTTTTTGTGCTAGTCTTTGTTTGTTTTGTTTTTTTCTGAAGATCTGGCAACCCTGGCACTACAGCAGAGCTGTAAGTGCAGTCATCACTACCTGTATTTTCGGGTGTTAATGCAGCTGACAAATGCGGTTGTCACTCTAATAATTTAGTGAATGGTGTGAATCAAGGCCTAACTATTTATATTTATATGAAAGTGTATCATTCTTCAGTTTTAAGTAATACAGCTACTATATATATATATATATACACATATATACACAACCACTGGCAGGATAAAAGAATAGCACCTGAATCCCAGCTGTCTGCAGACCACCTGTGCATGCTGCTCTGTCCAGCTGTCATCACACACCGTGCCCCAGTCCCCGGAGTGATATACTTCCAGACGACCTTCCCATGGGTTATCACCGTCTACCAGTCTCACCACGCCATCTGAATGCATATACAAACACAAGCTATATACACGCATTTCCTCTCACAGTTTCTCTATCGCCAATGGAAGTAATAACTTAAACATTTTGCAAAAAAAAAAAATCAGTTTGCTGTAAATCATCCCATTTACAGAACTACTTACAAGATAAGTGGACGTGAAATATTGATTTGAGTCAAAATTATTTTTTAATATGAGAACAATGAGACAAAGGAGCGATACATAATGTAGAAAACAGTTTGATAGAAAAAGCTAGTTTTTGGGGGGTAAACTGCACAGAATATTGTTAAAAAGACCAATCGTTATGAGGTATTCTAGAGCACAGAGGCTGTGATGTTTGTATGTGTGTGTCTATCGATGAGACCTGTATAGGGATTGCATGACACCCCAGCGTCTTCCATATGGTCACAGTTGTGTTGTTCCCATCCGCTGTGACGACACTCATCCAGAGAGAGCTCATTGCCTGTGCACTGTACTGCATCCAGTTGGATCGACCCACTGCCCTGCCCAAAATGAGCCCATGACCAGGCTTTAGGGATCCCCCTGGAAACACACAAAGGCATATATACAGTTAAAGTACCCTGCAAAGCGGACTTCTGTCATCTTAAATAAGATTCAAACCCAAAGATACCAAACGTGTTCAGTTCTAAAGGTACTGCAAACAACATAGGGAATAAGGGAAAATCAATAATTCACAGGAAACGAAGAGGGAAATTTTCCCACCAGTCATTGCACATCACCCTGGAACTGCAAGAAACTTAACTAAAATAAAAGCATCAAAATGATTTGAAAATCCAGAATATGTATTGTGTTTAATTAGTTATTTTGTCAAGTGAAGTGATTTACAACTATTTAAGTCTGGGTTACATCATTTCCTATTATTCATCATTTCATCAGTTTTCTGTATTGTAAGATTACATTTTTGATATACCATAAGGTCTATTTAATGGACTAACTAATATGAGCTAGTGATTTGCTGTTATGTTAATAAATACAACTGTTTATTGTTAGTTCAGGTTAGTACAGATCCATTAAATAAAAATAATAGATACAACTTTGATTTTAATAACGTATTAGTAAATGTGAGAATAAATATTACCTAAAATTAATGAATTCTTTAGAAGCGTTCATGTCAACTTGTGTAACTTGTGTAGTTAAAAAAATGGAGCCTTACTGTAAAGTGTAATATAATTTAATATTAAATTTCATTTTGATGTTGAAGATTTAAATCTCAATTTGATGTTTTGACAATTATTTTGAATCTTTAATTAAATATCATTTGTTACAACTGGTGAAATGCTGTATACACAAAAAAATGTAGTAGTAAAAATAAAAAAATTAAAAAAAATGTGCACTTTTTTAACTTTTGTTAATTTCGTACTAGCCTACTCGTGAAAAATAAATGTACTAAAAATGTATCTGAAATATTTATTCATGATAAGTACAATACAAATACATTTACATACTCGTGTACTTAATAAAAATATATCTGCAACTTTTGGTATACTAAACTTAAAGCCTGCTAAATTAGAACAACTAATTTTGTATTTAATGCACTTTAGTTGTGCAGAAGTAGTGCTGAAGTCCAACCAAAGATACACTATACTAAGCTTATGAGGAACTATATATCAGGTACACTTTAAATATATTGAATTTCAAGATTAATATTTTAGGCTTAATATTAAAAAATGTGCATACTTTAATATGCATAGTTTAATTATAATTTTTATATCAGTTAGCACCATGCAGTAAATATGTTTGATTTTGATTTGAACTATACTCGGTGTAAAATCAATGCATTTTAAACATTACTTTTTTACTAAGGTACATATGCAAATGAGAAAACCTTTCTCTGGCCATGAAGCTAGCGTTACAGCCCTACTCTTTTTTTCAAGAAACGCAGCTGGGCTTTTTTACAGACCTGAGACAGTCAGAACCTTAATTCAACATCTTATCAGAAAGACGGTGCCTTTTTGCCGAACACTGTTCTCATCGCTGTTCTGGGACATTAGGACCAACACAGAGCTCAGGGTGAGCAGCATCTGCTGGCCTCACTAACACCTCTTCAGCAGAAGCCTTAATCTTAAACTTCCCAGGTGGTCTCCCGTCCAGGTGCTGACCAGCCTTAACCCTACTTAGCTTCAGTAAGAAACCAAGAGGCCCTGAGAAGCAGTATCACACAGATAATGCTTCTTACAACACATTCGGGTTTTGTAAGCTAACATGTTCTAACTATAACCGACAAACACATCATTCAGTTGCTTTAATGCTGCAGTAACTGAAGTCGTGCATATCATCTCTGCAGCAGCGGCGTAAAGCTGCGCTCATGTGCCATCTCATAAGTCTTTATTCTGCTACAACAACGTGATGGAGATGGTGTATGAGAGCAAAAAGTACAACAGCACGAGATAAATAATTCAATCTTCCTCTCATCGAGATAAGAGCACTCAGGGATGAAAATACCTCACAAGAGACAACATGTGCTACTGATTCTTTAAAACCGTGCCTAGGTATTTGCAAAAAGCATTTTAGAAAAGGTAGGAGTTAGCAGTATGATGTATCACTCTGAAACCATCCACTGTATATTTATGACAGGGTGTGTGTGATGAGTATTTGATGTATTAGCTCTACTTTGGACTCACCCCAGGCCGAGCTGCCTGCAGACCACCTCAGCATCCATGTCATCCCACTGATCATCGCAAATGGTCCCCCAGCGCCCATCATGGAAGACCTCAACTCGTCCCTCAAAGTCCTCCTCCCCACCAACCAACCGCAGCGGCGGTCCATTACCTGAGCAGGCAAACCAGGAATCATGACCCAAAGCCACAAACACATCAATAAATGCAATGACACCCAAAATGCTCTGCATGCAGTAGTCTCTCTCACTCTCACTGTCTGTGAAATAATCCTACTGTAACTAGGGGGTTACAGGTCTTTTCTGTAATGCCATAGATGGCATAATAAAAAATAATGCTAGACGCAACTACTCATATAATTGTGCAGTAGTGAGGTAACGAAAAATCAGAAATGTTTTTAGGGTAAAAAAATAAAGAAGGAAAAGTACAGAAAAGAAAAATAGAACCCAGGTTGGTTAATTGATTATACAGAGCAAATTTTTTTTTAAATCTTACCAACCCCCAAATACTTTTAACAGAAGTGTAAGTATAATTATATTTGCATGCAGTTTTGTTCTATGCAATTTATTCTATACAGTGGCTCATCAACTGAAGCAAAATCTAAAATCAGATATATGCACAGTTGGTAATATTTCATAGGTCTATATGATAATAATAATTCATATCAGGAACACATTATATGCAGCCATTTTTTCAGTTCGAGGATTATTATACATCATTTGCTGTCCTGGTAACCCAGCACAGTGCACATCTGTCCGTGTGTCCTCAGATTGTGTCTTCAATAAAGCTCTCAGCAGGCAATCATGAGTTCAGACGCCATTGATTTGCTTTCCAACCTCTTTTCTCGTTTTTTCCCCCTTTGTTCCTTTCTACAAAAGAAAGTATGGCTCCTTTGATTTCACCAAAGAAAGTATAAGCCCCCACTGAAATGTTTCATTAAAATTTCTATTCTCAGTAAGCACCAATTTAATAAGTCAATATGAATGGACAAAGCAGCAGCAATAACGTCAATTCAAAGATAACATAATCATCCTCATGATGTTCCATCACACACCCTGCGGTTTTCTGTCTTAGTATTCATGTAGATCAGACATACTCAAATGATGTCGCTCGAGGGCCACTTTTAGAAAATGCGGGGTTACCAGGGAATAAATAATAATCATTATTTTTCAAAAGGCTTAAATACACAAAAAACAACAATTATAGCAATGTCTAATTATATTTTTCATAAGTATGTCACAACGCCACAAGTCGTGAGATCTTCAAAGTCGTTTTAAGGGCAAAATCTACAGTAGCCCAGTAGCGCACAACACAAAATCGCCAAAACACAACTTTGCCAAACACTAATTTTGTTTTGTCGTGCTAATTTCACTGACTTGTTTCTGTGTGTTGTGCCTTGTTAGTTGTGTTGCGGCTTGTTCCCAGTGTGTCGTGCTAATTTTTGTTTCGCGGCTTGCCTTATTGCACACGACACATCATGAAAAAAACAAGACGCTCACATTATAAGCACTTGTAAACAGCTTTGTTGATTATAATGGGAGCAATCTTAGTTGCGTATTGCGGCGTTCACTTAGAATGCAGACACAGAGGCGGAAACTGAATTCTCGGAACCAGACTTTAAATAACCCCCGATGATCTTCGCATGCTATTTAAAAGCATTTTTTCAGTTTCAGTGCAGCTTTGCGAGGGCATCTAGATGCAGGGGTGTTTATTTCACTTGTCACTTAAAAGGTCATTAGCTTCACTCTCACAGAAAACACACTGACCTTCAGGTGGTGCGCACACCACTCCGGCCTCGTTTCCATGGTTACAGTCGCTCGTAACAAACTTCCTGCTCCTGCACTCCAGCAGGGATTTCTCATCACCACGGCAGCCAAGGCGGGCGTAGTGAAAAAGCCCGGAGCCGGGGCCAAAATATGAGTGCTGGAGAGCCGTGCCAATCTCACTACAATAAACGGAAAGAAATATTAAGAAGTCATCTCCACTGTTCAGAGTCGTGAGGCTTTCTTCCACCCACTTTTAGATGATTTAACAAAGGCTGAATCAAAAATAGATATAGTAAAAATTGAGACACTGTACATTTTAATGAATCACTTAATGAATATTTGCTTCACACTGAGAGGCACAGACACATAAATCAGATCTGATACTCACAGATTGTCAAATAAAGTAAGGATGAATTTTACTACATTACTAATTATTCAAATGATTTTCAAATAAAAACATAATTCAAACATCACCTTGTGTTTCAGTCGAAGCAATATTCACACTCTCTTTAATTAACTGTACTAAATTGATATGTTACACTGACAGCCCTAATTAGAAAAAAACGTACCTCAGCCCAAGCTGTCGGCAAACCACACTGGCATCACGGTCTGTCCAGTGGGCATCACAAACTGACCCCCACTGGCCATTCAGGTAGACCTCCAGTCGGCCACTCTTTAAAGACGAACCTCCTGCTAACCTTACTGCTCCTGAACAAGTGAGAGACAATTACGCATTATTAGTATTATTTATTAAGCTGTTGTTCTTCTCAGTTATTCTTTTTAGCTTGCTGATATGTAATTTCTAGGGAGTTCAGGGTGGTTGATTACAACACTCATTTACCGCCAGCATTCTCATCCCCTCACTATTTTCTAAATTAAAGCATTTTTCAGAAAAGACAAGGCCAGTTTATTCTTTACAGGAAGAATGTTGTGAGATTTAAACATTTTTATTTAACCAAAAAATAACAATAGCATTGTTCCTTCAGTTTTCATATATAATTTTATTAGCGCTGTCAGACGATTTAATCACAAACAGAATAAAAGTGACACACACACACATACAGTATATATTTACATATTTACATCTTTTATATTCTATAATTTATATTATAAATAAATATATTTAAAATAAATAAATTTATATAAAACATGTTTTTTTCTGAAATATATACAGGCCTGTGTGTGCATTTATATATACATAATAAATATACACAGCATACAAAACCTTTTATTTTGGATGAAATTAATCGCAATGACAGCACTAAATGTTATCTTTATGAGAACTGAATTTAAACATGGAAATCAACAGTACATCTTCTTTACAGAGATGTACCATGCAGTTTTTAAGTGATACAATTATTTTTTTCTAGATCATTGGCATAAGCTCCTAAAATTAGAGGCAAATTATGATCAAAAACGTTGTTCTTATCAACTTATTCATGCCTCTAATTCCAGCCCTAAACCTAACAGTAATATGCGATTGGTTGATAACAGGAACAGGATTTTGATCCAGGAGCATGTCCCACTTAGCAAAGTCACCCTTTGTCTCAACTGCCAGCAAAGATGCTTTTTATGCAAGCTTTGTCTTTCTTGTAGAATAACCCTTTCTAATTTTCCTGAGATATATACAGAATATTCTTTACAAAAATGTCAATCGTTGATTTCTAAATATAAAGCTGATGCAAAACAAAATTGTTCCAAGGAAAGTAGGACAACGGTACACAAAGAGATATTAAAACACATATTTATCATCTGAAAAATATTCCAGCATCTAAGGCTGTCGTCCCACTAGCTGATTTTCAGTCATAAGCGCCTGTGTTTCTCTCTGCAGGAAGCGTTAACAGCCCCAGAGATTCAACTCCCTGATGAGTTAATGGATCTGACCCAAACTTTTTCCTCAGCAGACGCAAAGCCGCATATTGCAAACACTGATTGTGTTTTTCTACAATTCTCAGACGCTATATGAATAAAATAAAACAGGCAGGGTTGTTTATTGAATGGACTTTTTTTCATTGAAGCTGTACATGAATATTCTGCAGCAAAAGATGAAGGGATTCGTGCAGAAGAAGTGAAATGCTGTTACTTCTGTTGTAATTTTGGTTTCACATTGATTTGCCAAAGCAATCTATGAAAGGCAACTGTAGTCTCAGACAGAAAAGGGTGAGATTTTGAAAAAAAAAAAAATAGAAATAAAAGCTGTTTTGACTTGGCAAGTGTGATGCCGCCTTAAGGAATATTATAAAACAATGATATTACAAAACATCTTTGAATTTACTCACTAGTGGAACATAGCAGTACTCACCTTGGTGACAGTCACAGTAGGCCCAGCCAATGGCTCCTGAGCTCTGTCTGAAAAAGCACCATGGGTTGGACTCACGGTCGGGATTCCGACAAAAATTGTGCTCTCCAAGACCCCTGCCTGGATACTGCTGCACGTAATCTGGGAATTCGGTCCACTTTAGACAGGGTGAACCCGAGTCGGTTTGAGAAACGGTGCCATTGTAATAACCCAGTTCAGTGAAGCCCTCGGAGCAGGACAGAGGAACTGAGGGGAAAAAAATAGGGGAAAAGGATTTTATACTGTGCATAAATCCGATTTAGTTTCTTTAAGGCTGACTGTTCACACTGGCATTTTGCAAGTGATGACGTATGATTCATTTATTCAGACAGTATAGTCAATATTCAGTCTATCTATATAATAGAGAGTCAGCATTATGCCAAGAGCATTTCTCAATCAACAACCAAAAAGTAGCTGTCAGAATGGAGAAAAAAGTACAGAAAGGGGAAAATATAGTCTCTGCTTATATTCATCATGACATCTTGCTGTGACGCTGAATTAGAGAAGAATGCATGTGATACACATGAGGGACAAAAGAGAACATGAGTGACAATTTGATGCATTTACAATGAAATGTATTCAAAACACTGATTCACTACTCGCAATAAAGTGAATGTTGCATATTTTAGAACCATTTCAAGTATATAGAATTATTTTGTCCTTATTTTAGCTTGAAATGAGCAAAATAAGCATCTCTGTAAATTTTTAACTTTAACTGAAAATTGAATAACTCAAAGGCATGCGTAAAAAGCCTTTAACTGACTAAGCTTCATAATAAAAAAAAACTACATTCTGGCTTGGAAGACTGAGACATAAAAAAATATTTGAACATTTTAAACCCTATATCTCCATGTGTTTTCCCTGGTCAGACAAAAAAACTGATGTTAACTTTAATTTCCTATAGCACTCACTATCTACCAAAATCCTTCCTAAAATCCCCTTTTGTCGTTTAGGTCCAAAATAATAATCTGTACAGCTGCAGATGTGGCCTTTCAATATGGCTTTCCTGCCAGCATCTTGTATCTAACAGCGACCCTTTTGTTTATCTCTCCGGAACACCCAACTTGGCCTCTACATCTCCTCCAAAACCATGAGCACTGATTCCTCACAGCCCTGGGCAGGAGAGTTAAAAGAGAGAGAAAGTGGACATCTGGATCTCTCTTTCAGCCTCCTTTTCCAGTATAAAGGACGAGGGATTAGACAAGGCTGCGCTCTAAGCAGGTGCTGAGAAGCCAAGATGAGCAGCCAATAAAGCGGCAGGGAGCCGAACTCTCACTGACCTGCCCTACTTGAGACTCACCAACAAGAGCTTCACCACCCGTACAGGATTTAAAGGCACAATTTTTTCAAAATTGCAACTTGTATTAAGGAAAAGTTGTGTTTTCTACTCAGATAACAGAAAATGCTGTCAGAACTTTGACTTATGTTCTGTTAAGGTTCTCTTAAAGTAATGAACAAACATTCTTCCAATAACATTAAAAGTAAAGTTGACTGGTCTTTAATAATTTTTTAAATGTTCTGGTACATTCAAAGAACATGTAAAATTTCCATTATTCTCTTTTTCAACCCAACATTGTGTCAAATATGAACTAACCACTATCTGTTCAAATTTTACATTCAATTTTTAACCCAAAAGTTAGTCCTGATCTAAAGTTGGGTTGAAACAACACAAAATATTTTAAAGTGTCCAGCTGGTTAAGCCCTATTTGTAAGACGATATGTTTTTGCATATGCACTTAATATTGAGATCACATTATTATTTTCTAACACACAATACCACACAAAACCTCTTGTTTCGTAACTGAATTTTAAAGCGAAATTGACTGACAGACTATGCAGTCCAAATAGGAGGTTCTTTTTGCATCAGTATGAAACTGAGTTTACAATACAAAGATCACACACATTTTGGACAACCGCTGAATATGAAGCATACCTCTGAATATGAAGAGTATTAGGAACCGCAGTGAACGAAACTAAAATGATCACAAGGCTTTATTCACAGATAGACATCTGCTATGGCTAGCAATTATACTGTCACTTACAACAAGTCCCAGCAGGTACGAACTGACAAGCTTCCAGTGACAAGTAATTTGTCTGTCCAAACTGAAAGAAAAATTTGTGTGTGACGTGGCACAATCACAGCCAAAATAAGTATATCTGATGTTCAATACAGATCAGGATTTTTTGAAACAACTAGATTTCGCTTTAGGCAGGGCTACTCAACAACGCAAAATAAATAAATAAAATCAATTCATTTTTATACAGCTATTATTTTCACAATGCATAATGTCCCAAAAAGCTTTTCAAATAAGAGTTTATTACCAACCCCCCCACTGAGCAGCTAAATGCAGCTGTGAAAGGGAAAAATCTCTAAGATGATATTTAAGCACATAAGGCAAAAAGTGGAAGAAGTGGTGGCACGAAATTATGCCTGGATCATACATACAGTAGCTGGATGGAAAATCAGAGCTGGTCTTCTTCCAGAATTCAAACTCGATTATGTTAACTCAATTTTGGGGTTGTAGCACTGTGAAAATCAGGATCAAATTGCATTTCTCCCATAACAACATTATACACGCTGTGAATGGCTAGATAATGTGTCGGAAAGATTATTAGCGGAGCTGTTCTAAACTTTTGAACAGTTTGAACACAACTTTTCTTTGCTAAGGGGGGCTTGAGCGTTTTAGCACTGTGCTGATACATCTCTCGCCGGATGACTGAACACATGGTGGGGAAGAGAGCAGAACTATGGGAAGCACTCATGGAGAGTTTAGATGGTGAGGTCCATATGGACTGTGAAATGCTGCAGACACGGCACAAAAAAACCTCAGAGAGATGTCAGCAGATTTTCCATATTTGTCTGCAGTTTTTGAGGAACTCTGTTGTGAGTTGGACCCAAAGACAGTCAGGGAAGGATGGAGAGGATGTGATCTTTTGCTTCTCATAATCCCCGCAATTCCTTAAGTCCCAGAATCCAGCACTACATGACTCAGCAGAATGCCATTCCCAGCCTGTCACCAGAAAGCACTGTAGATATGAAGGGTCCTCCACCTTCCATTTGCCTTTGAAAACACATCACTGACGGTAAAAAGAACAGGCTGTTAATAACAGTCACGACTGGCACGTCTGCAGTCTTCGTTGTCTGCATACTCATACGACTGCACTTTCTGAGCCAGGCTGTCTGCATTCAAGTGATATCAGAAAAACATATATTACCAAGGAACAGTGTGTGTGGGTGTGAGTGTGTGTAAGAGCAGCAGTAGATTAATGTCTCCATCTGCAAGCTCAGACAGACCCACAGCAATCAGGGCAGAGCTGAATTAGACATATTAAAACAGGATGACGGAGAGCACTCTCACAAAGAGTTGTGCCAACCTCAGGGAAATCGTTCTCTGCGTTTCTGCTTAATTGGATGCATAAAGATGTGTGGGCAGGAAACGCCATAATGCTGTCGATAAAGTGTCTGGAACAAACTGAAAAATATTTCACTCATCGAGAGTGACACAGAATAAAAAGCATTTGATCGCTTTTTTTTTGCATTCATTTTCATTTTAATTAGCATTTTGTCTTGTTTTACAGTAAAGTATCTAAACATCCTTTTAAACGAGATTAATCGACTAAATCGTGTCAGATAACGAGGTTGGTTTTCACAGACTATTTCTTTAATTAAGGATAGTTTCTTAACCCACTGGCAATCCTGTTTTAAGCATAACTCTAATAAAGAATTTATTCCTAAAAAAAAACTTTCACAACACTGTGGTTGGTAAGTTTTAAAAGGATTCTCTTATGCTCACCAAGGCAGCGATCATACGATCAAAAATACAGCAATAATGTGAAATAATATGACAATTTACAATACCTGTTTGCTATTTAATATTTTAAAACAAAATTTATTCCTGTGAAGACAAAGATACATTTTTGCATTCATTACTCCAGTCTTCATTGTCACATGATTCTTCAGAAATCATTGTAATACGTTAAACTGGTGCTCAAGACACATTTCTAATTCTTATCAATGCTAAAACAGCTGTTTATTATTTTTGTGGAAACCACAATAAGTTTCTTACGATATTCTTTGATCTACTTTATCTTTCTTTTTTATCTAGTAAATAGAAATTAGAGCATAAGTTAATTAGACCATACTGGATTTATCTATAGCAGCTTTTGTTGGTGATGGTGCAGTTTTGATGTCATGATCATTGACATTTAATGTTATTGACATCCAGTCTGCAAAATCTAGGTGCCATTTTCTATACCGTTTTTTAACATATATGGTGCATTTATTATGCTTTTTGTTCTTTTTAGAAGTTTACAGCCCCTGGTCATGATAAACTCGATTATAATTCTTTAAAAACAATTCAGAAAGAAACAACATTAAGGGTTTGGAACAGTAAAAGGGTGAGTAAATAATGACAGCATTAACCATCCCTTTAGGACTGGTATATTTGGCTGACATTTAAATCCTTTCATAAAAGAGAACAGAGCAGATAGACACCTTCTACGTGATGAAGTAGTACATTTGGTGATAAAAAGAAGCAGAGAGAAATTTAACAGGAACGACAGGAAAGGTCAGGTAATAAAAGAGTGTAAAACAGAGGAGTCATAGCATCAGGAAAAGAACCGGGAGTCTGGAATGCTTACTCAGCAAAAGCTCAGACATTTCGATCTCATTCCATTACGATGCAAGAAAAAATGGCTGATCCCCAGGTGTTAATGACTCCTACAACATAGAAAAGGTTGGGGGAAGGGAAACAAAGGAGAATCGGAGAGAGAGAGAGATGGATGTAGGATGCATGCTCTACCGTGGCTCATTCACAAATAGCCATTCCTTGAAAGATCAACATTTGTGAGATCCTATTTTACTGACATTCTTCTCCTTTCGAAACCAAAAACACACAGATCTAGCACAAGGTGGGGGATGAAACATCAAAGCTGTCTGAGAAAGCAAAGACTGGCACAGATGCACGGAAGAGAAGACGGGCTGAGAGAGTCTTTTCTCTGATGTTTTGATGTTGTTTTCTAAAAAGAATTATTTAAAATATGACCTTATGAGTCAACTATCAAAATTGAAGGACATAAGTGATTCAAATCAAAGCTTTGGCAACACAAAGGGAGCCATACAACATGTCTCCCATCCGTAGAGAATTTCAATTTCGTTGCACAACAAAAAACTATTTTAAAAGCAAATATGAAACCTACAGGCAATCAAATCTAAACGATCAGATAAAAGCTTAGATATAATAGAACGTCTACACAATGTGCAGTTAAGAGTGGGTGCAAAAATAAGCAAAACAAATCATTAAAAAAAATAAGAAGAAAAAATAAATAATGCAGTGCTTTGTATTAGAGCTTTCTGGCTGGGATTCATTCACCTTCAGCCACTGACACCCTCTGTGCCGCTCCTAGCTAATGGAAGCACACTGGCAGAACGAATGGCACCAGAAATCAAGTCATTTACGCAAAGCATCCGTATGGTGTACTTGGACACACACGCTCTCAGCTCTGCGCCATAGGAGAGCTCATTCTCCCTCCCCAAATAATCCATTTCCCCACCACAATGAATATTTGATACGGTTCACATAATGTGCTTTGGCATGTTAAGCGACTGTGGGAGCAGATGCATGGTGGGGCACCAATGGGTGACAGGAATCGACACGAGTGCATTAGGACATTCACATTAGCACTGGCAAGTTTTCTTGCAAAATAAAACAGAAATTAGGTCTCTTATGGAAACTGTTTCATGTCCAAGGCTTCAGACATTCCTTGTTGCACAACAAAGGCTCTGCATGCAATCGTTGCACATTGTGTCGTAGGATATAACTCATATCAAAATAACTTTATTTAGTCCAAGCATCTCCAACCACAACTGTGGCACGTTTCCTTCCTTCCTAAAGATCTGGATAGCAGTCTAACCACGTAACCTTCAAGGGAACAAAAAAATCATAAGCTGACCCATTTCTTTTGATGTATGAGGGATGCTTCTGGCACAGTTTATGTTTTCATTGAGAAGCAAAAACCAAATCGTTCAATCTAAGCCCTTTTCGTCCCTAGCACCATAAAGCCGTCTGATTGGTTGGTCTAGGCCAGGCTGTTTATCTGTCTTGATGCAGTGACATCAAAGCGCTGACAGTCATTAGCACTCTGGGATTGGTATTGGGGAATTTCACGCTGTCGAAGTATATGAGAATGAGATGAGGGAGAAAATCGGACAGAGTTCAGAAAGATGGGACACCAACATAGAGCGAATGCCCTTATTAAGCAGCCGCATTGGCGATATCCAGAGACCAGCGCACAGTGATGTGGTGTAAATGTCACATTTTGGACCTCTAGGGGAATTTATGAATTATTTATATAGCCAAGCCATCGCAAATCCATCTTCATCGGCTCATTACGAATTGCGTAAAGAGATATATTGGAATGTAACGTGCATTTGTTTTTCATTTTTCATACATCTCTGTTAATGCATGAAATATGAAAGTCTGTGTTCTCTTTTTAGAGCAGGAAATGAACATGTTGTTGCTTTTAGTACTTTGAAGCCATCTACAGTGTATGCTTGTGTACTTTTGAAAGACACTAAAAGTGACCTTTAGTAGATTTTCACTTTTACAATGTATAGTCGCTCTTTTCTCAGAAATTCCACCAAAATATTGAGGACTCTTTAGTTTTTTTTGTCAATAAATGTTATCTAAAAAGAGAATGTCTCTCTCCCTGATAACACCTGAACTGACTAAAAAGGGACAACTCATGTTTATAGCTTTGGCAACTGAGGCAATCTCTTCAATGAAAAAAAGATTATTTTTCGATAACATTCATCAAATGTCAAAATGGCTCATCAAGCAATTGAACAGATCTGTTTGCCAGATGATACATGCTGCTATTTATACATCATTGTTTATACGCACCAACTCTGCAGGCGTAGAAACAATTTTCACCCAGAAATTGGCAGGAAATTTCACAATTCATTACAACGTAATGGCAAACGGTGAATTTTTTGTGTTTGAATGTAGGGTTTTTGATTTCATGACTACCTTTATTAGAGTTCCATGCTGGTAAAGCACAGCAGTGTTTTTTGCACACTACATTCTCAAAAGCACTTTTATGTGATTCTCATCGCAAATGACATTTTGAGCAAAATATAGTTCTTTTTGTGCTAGATTAACATTGTGATCTACATTTATTCATGTATTAATTTAGCAAATGCATTTATTAATATGTCTTCTCTTTTAAGTTAAATTATTATTATTTTAGCACAGTCGTTGACAGATGAGATGCCATGTCTTTAATGTTGTCCAAGACTCAACTGGACCATGCATTTTTGACCACTTTTAAATGTGATTTGATTGATCACAAAATGTCTTCAGAAATGGATGTTAATACCGGGTGAAAATGGGATCTAAAACAGAGAGGACTCACCTGTATTCTGCACAGCATTCAGGTAGCTGTCATCACCATTCACCTGCAGGGAAGGAAAAAGGGAAACGAGTTCAAATGCCGTAAGCTGACAGAATTATGAACTGATTTGTTCAGAACACTAAAGTGTCTGTTTTTCTGGAAAAGTGAAGTTTTATCTTCTTAGACGTGACACATTTGAACAGCGGTACGTTCCGTTTCTGCCTACCCTTCTGCCTTCCTCAGAGGAGCTGTGAGACTCACTTCTGACAGGGAAGCAAGATAATATCGGTTAATATTTTATCTGACATTTTATTTTTGCGTTTTTTCTATGCACTGCGACTGAAGTGCAGTTAGCAGATGAGTTAGTATTTTAATCTTTAAATTATCTGCTGTCTTACAATGAAAGACAGGATTGGGATGCTAATAATATATGTATATGAAAGTTATTAATAGGGGTTAATGTTCAAGCATATATGCTGTGTGAAGTGTCTTTAATGGGTGATTTTTTTTTTTCAATTACGCGAACCATGACAATCATGAATCAACTTTTTGACGTTTTTGTAGGAGACATAATAAACTGCTCAAAAAATACACAGTATTATCTTCTCAACATTAATTTGATATCTGACATTTGTCACTTATTAATATATTGCAAGTGCCATAAAGTGTGCACTAACAATTTCACAAACACTTTCGATGCAAACGGTGCTGAAACAATATGCTTTCATTGCAGAGGTTCTCAGCTCTGATTCTCAAATTTTAATATTTAGCTAAAAAATAAAGCGACTAATACATTCATTAAATCTGGCACTGATTTTCAAACCATTCAGCTAAAATTTGGGCAGCTGTCAAGGTTGAGCACACCCTAGAAATCTGAGTATTGCTGATAGAGCGTCATTGTGGCAGCAGTAAGGAACTAAAGCTGCTTCTGTGACTCGAAAAGCAATGAGCGATTTCATCAAAGCAAGAAAACGGCTGTAAAGGGTTTTGCGGTCTGAGTTTTCCAGAACCAATTGGACTCTGTTCTCCTAACTGATTTTTCGCTGAGCATCAGAAACCATAAAGGTTGTAATCCTAAATTTAACCTTCCACTCATCACTGACCCATAAGAATATTTAAACGTATCTTTTATAGCGTTTATCAGTTCTCCAAAAAAAGGAAGAATTCACCTATAAATACAAATTCTGTTATCATTTACTTACCCTCATGTATTTGAAAACTGGTATTTTTATTCTTCCGTGGAACACAAAGGAGTTTATTTTTAGCAGAAAGCCCGAGCTGCTTTTTCCATGCAATGACAGTGAGTTTTGACGGTTGTCAAGCAATGCTTTCAGCGCAAGATTTCACTGACTTAAATTCCAGTCCATTTCTCACACAGAACTTGGCTTCAGAGAAGTTACACAAAATATACAGCATAAGTCATATGGAGTTTTTGAGTTTTGAGCCCTTTCTTTACATGGAAGAGAGCAGGTCATTCTGTTAAACTTTTGTGTTCCACAAAAATCAATAATAACTTTTTCTATAAAGAATGTGAGTTTAAACAGATTAAAAAAATAAAAATCACAATAATACACAAGTATTCAGCTTCAGGTTATCAATGAACATATTGTACAGCAAAAAGCTGCATATTTGTAAGAAACCAATCCATCATTCAAGTGTTTTAACTTTAAATCATCACCTCTTATGAAAATAAGATTCCATAATCCATAATAATGCCTCCCCCAGTGAAAAAGTCTATCCCCTTTTGTCCTCTCACATCCACATATATATCCACCCACATACTGTATATGACTGTGAACTGTGTTTTGCTTGTAAGGGGTGATATGTGCATATTTCTGATGATTTAGACAAGACACAAATTACAGAAAACACTATTATGAATGGGACTTGAGGATTATTGTTTTGTTTTAATGTTTGGACTCTCATTCTGACGGCACCCATTCACTGCAGAGGATCCACTGGTGAGCGACTGATGTACTTGCAAATGTCTCCAAATCTGTTTCCATGAAGACACGAACGTCTATATGCATTTTTAGATGAACCATTCCTTTAAAACCCCTTTGTTTGTGTCCTGCGCTGCACAGTCATTTTTCAAACATGTCTGTAGATGAAAACATGCTATTGATTTACTTTATTAATTTATGACCAATACACTGATCTAGGGATAGAGCACCACTAGTCAGGCTAATTGCATTATAGATAACAAGCTCCAGTTATGCGCTCTGATATTTGTGCTCATATCAACACACTCAGGTCAGTTACGGCCATAATTGCATCTGTCATTCTCATTCCACAGCAGCAACTGAGGCCATACTGACTTTGTCCTTTCCCTAAAATAACACATCCAAAAGCCTTTGATTTAAAGGACATCTTTGCATTTGGCACCCAATTGCCTGTCAGTTTCAAATGACACCTATACAAGAGATAGTTTGTGTTAGAGGAGTATAGCACAGACGACTGAATGTGACCAGGTGTCTTACTAACAGCTGCAAACACAAGAAGGCACACAACAACCTTGATGTCTAGCCTATAGCACACATCCGGTGTGCCGCTGTTTTATATCTCAGGAGTCTAACTGCGATTGCACATTTTGAAATGCATGTAGATATATAAAATCAATCCGGCGTATGACACCATCTCGGGAGCAAAGCCCTTCAACAGATTTGTTAGTGCTGTAAAATTTTCATAATCAAGAGGAGCATAAAGTCTCTAATGGAGCACGGCAGGCATATTACTGATTAATTCCTTCCCATAGTGCTGTTGTTTCACCGCCCAAACAGATGTGAAGATACTCCAGCTCTGTAGTTGAAGTGAACCGAGATGAAGATAGACAATTATCTAGCTTTTGAATAACACTGATGCCTTCCTCTCTATATTTCTTTATGAACACCAGGCTGTTCGGTACCACGATAAAAACGAAAACCTTGATCAAAGCATCTGCGCTGAATCTTTCACAACTGGATGTTTCTTTGTTTTCTGTGCTGAACTGAGTTTGGAGACTCCTGAGTGTTGATATGCTCTATTACCCAAGAAATCAACCATTCTTTTCCAACAATCCCAATACTGAATTATTCTCCACATCCCCTGAAATACCATTATGCGAGTGGGTCAATAATTTTGTTCCAGCACTCTCATCAAACTCATTAGTCTTACAGCACAATATGGGTCAATGTGTTGTATTTTGGAATCCTTGTGGTTTGCGAGCTCTGAGCTTTGTGCATTCATATTGGAAAACGAAAAGAAGGTTATTAAAATACTGAATCAAAAAATGTAATAATTCCCCATCTCTATGTTTAACGTGTATCGTTTAAGCGATACGTTTCTCCTTACAGCATGTCAGATCCTCTATTAGAGGGAGGTGGCTTTGCTTGAATCCATTAAACGGCATGTGAGTGTTTTATTGCACAATGACAGATATAAGATGCTGAACTAGATTTGGCCAAAAGGCGCGCTTGGAAATCATGCTGCATTAGTGCCTTAAAGCAACGCAAATAAGAACACGCAAAAAAGCACACATGGTGTTAGCAATTGTAATAAAGCCATTTAGGTGTATTTATTCCGCGCTATTACAGCCCTAAAGGCGCATCTTACCTCCAGCAAGACTGCAAACACACCGAGCAGGGCGAGCATCCTCCGCACTCTTGGATCCATCCCTATCTCCGGCTATGGGTCAGAGTCATTGTCCGGTATTAAAAGCCACCTCCGGAGCAGGGTGTATTCGCGAATGAGCGCCGTTCAAACGGACTGAATGGCAGAATTGCGCGAACGTCTTTTAAGAGCGTCGGTTTCCAGGGTGAGCGATGCGACGCTCCGTGACCCGCCGTAGGTTGATATATGATGCCTAATCGGTGTTGTGGAGTAGTGTCACGGACGCACACACCCCTCGTAGCGACCCACGCGCAGCGCTACGTCTCCAAGCGCTCACGCACCCCGCGCGCGCCGCACTGATGAACCAGCAGCCAACAAACTGGGCGTCACTGCTGCCTCAGTGCAGTCCTAGCGATCATGATCGTACTGATAAATTAAAAACATCATCATTTTGTGAAAAGTGTCTAAACGAACTGCTATAATTATCATTATCATCA
Source organism: Puntigrus tetrazona (assembly GCF_018831695.1). NCBI lineage: Eukaryota > Metazoa > Chordata > Actinopteri > Cypriniformes > Cyprinidae > Puntigrus > Puntigrus tetrazona. The sequence goes on along the minus strand of NC_056710.1, from coordinate 15,420,526 downwards.
CAATTAAGTGGAATAATAGATAAATATTATTTTTGGCGAATTAATTTTTCGCGGACCGAACTAATGAAGTAGGCTAACACTGTAAAAAAAAATGTTTTTCGAAGATTAGTAGTTACGTTTTACGAGGAAAATACTATTTAAAGTGTTAGGATTTCAATGTGCCGTTTCTTTAATTATTCGTGAAATTTATATACTGAGTGAAAATGTATTCAACCCTATTTTCTTCACTGTAGAAACGTAACAATATTACCTTCAAACAAACAATTGAGCTATACATCAGTGTTAGGAATAAATAATCTAGTCTATAAATAAATTATTATAGACTTAAATTAATATTAATAAATATTCTCCGATTGAGACCGCGATTTGAATCTTAAAATTGATTCATGAGTTGTGAGAGATCGATTTTGAGAGTCAAATCAACCGATTCATTGAAAAACTCCAGTTCAAACCAATAGTTTCGTCTCTCAACTATCGAGGATGGATGCTAAAATTTCAGAGAATAACAGCTTACAATATGACAAATATTAAATTTGATTTTAAAAAAAGAAAGAAGAGCCTAAGGATATCACAGAGAGGTGATCAAACCCCTGTTTTAATAGGGGCCTAACAGGTACAAGGAACATTTTGTGTGTTAACAAGAAACACTTAAATCATCTTTAAATAACTGGCCTCTTCGCATTGACTTTTAGATCTTTATGCATGGAGTTTGTTTGTCCCACTCTTGACTTTTGCTTTCACATTGAGTGTTTTTTTTTAAATCCTAAAGCTTGTCTAATCACTTTGTTAAAGTTACACTGAATGAAAACCTTTGCTGTTATTATGAGCTTATTTTAAAAGCCTTGCTCATCGTACGTTTAACCTCTAAATGTGCATAACATAAGAAAACTATTTTTCCTCAACAAATGTTTGTTTTACACGCAACAGTAGAGGAGAATACGAGGTCTGAATCATCACAAAAGAAAAAGCCCTGGAGGGATTCTGAATAAAACCAGCAGAGGTAACATTACAAACCGTAGAAAAGATCTAGAGGGGAGAAAAATAAGAAAATGAATTCTTTGTGTGGGTGTTAGACGGGAAGAACATAATATTTTCCTCGCAAATTATTATGATTAACATACTCAGCAGTTGAAAAAACACGCCTGCAAGGTTTTTTTTTTTTGTAATTTATAAATATTTCCAGAAAACCTACGATTTTAGGACGTTACATCTGAACAGTGAATAACTAAAAGAAAAACAATATTCTATCCTACCCATATCCATCCACTCTACAGCCACAGCTATTCATTCTAAAGCACTTATGGGATGGCACGAGTTCAATTACTTTCAATAAAAACAAATAGAGCAGAGCATAATAGATTTAGTTGCTTCATGTTTGCTCATAATAATAAAGCTACAGCTGGGAAGCCCAGCATGAGTGACCTTCTACTGGTGGCATGCAAAGTCACCCACAGAGCCTTCGCACCCACACAAGCATGCATACATTACCCTCTCAATCACCCTTTCTCCCACTACACTCATGACCTGATCACTGGCACTGACGTGTTTTACAGTCGTGTTATATCTCCGTGCCGCAGAGACACCTGCTCCGTGATGATCTGTGGTTTTAATGGGGGAAACAAGAATTTTACTGGTGCACCGCTTTGATGGATGCGGTGTTGTCATGGCAACACAATGGTTAAACTGCCAGCAGTACCTCCAACTCTAACAGCACACTTAAGGATTTTAAGAGACAATTGTCTTTGTACTCTCTATAAAATTGGGTCATGAAGGGGGGGGTGTGGGGTAAAAAGAGAAAGTAAGAATCCAAAAGTGGCATTGTCTAAAATGTACATTAAAAAAGATGATTTTAAAAGAGATGAATGTTTTATCTTGGCAACAAATACATCAGTGAGTCATAATGCTTTGCAAAGTCTTTTTTTTTTTATACAGCCAGGCAGAAAATTCACGCACACACACAGATTTAGGGGCTCTGTATGACTATCATAACTGTCTTCACCCAGAGGCATCAGCTCTCAGTTCCATTAACCCCCTCTAAAGCAGACAATCCCCACCCAGTCGGTATGGAAACAGATAAGAAAGAAGAAAGGAATCAGACTTTTTTTTCTCCACATAGATATTACAGTAATAGAGTTCAAAAATATGAACATCTGTTGACCCTTATGTTGTGTATTGTTTGTTCCGTAGAAGACAAAGGATAATATGTTGAAGAATATTGTTCTAACAATGAAATTGAATGGTGACAAGTGGCTCTCGCACACCAAAAAACGGCAAGAATTTAATTAAAATAAAAGTGCTTCCAAATCATGCACCGATATGTGAATAAATCTTTTTGGTCGTTTTTGAGGCTTAACAATGACAGGTCACCATTCACTTTCATTGTGAAGGTCAAGAGCAGCATTTATCTTTCCTTTTAGGTTCCACAGAAAAAAATTAAGTTTGGAATAAGAATGAATGGTAAACATTAACAGGTTCTAACATGAACTATGAAAACACGTCTAAAACATTTATTAATCTTAGTTAACATATATATCTTAGTTAATAAACTTTAAAAAAAATCGTTTATTAAAATAAATGTATGTTAATGTTATTTAATTAACAAACTCAAAATAAACAAGTTGCAATTCTTTATTAAAAATGTTAACAATGATTAAATAGCGTTTCTGCTTACTGACAGTTAAAGTGTTAACGGCTGAATAAATCATGAAAGCATTTAAATTTTTTCTGATTAACTATTCCATTAAAGACTATCGGTCATTAAAAGCCAATACATACAAGTAACAAACAACACCAAAGAGCAAAGCACGAAGCCAAGATATTAGTGTTAGACATTTATATCACCTATCTGGCTCAACTATTCTGAACTAATACGCCAGTCCTATTGCATCATGTTTTGTAGCTTTAATATATAAAAGCTTTTATATATTTATCTGTTATATATAAAATGTAGTATTCCGCATGCGCACGAAAAAGTAAGACAAACCTTGCGTGTTCTACATTTATAAATTTAATTTCTAATTTCCAATATGATACAGACTTCCTTATTCGTTTAAATATTTAGAGTTGAATATTTAAATACTCAAGACTTCCTGGCTTGCTCTATCCGTATCCCTCCCCAGAGTTTGGCAGTGGGACAACAGCAGAACGTTTAGCGTTGGCTGCCGCAGGCACTCTGGATGCTGTCGTAAGATAGCGTTTGAAGTGGCGCATGCTGTCGAAGATGCGAACAGCCTTATTGAGGCTTCTGTTAATGGAGGATCTCAACAATATTAATGTACTAAACATCAATCTTGTTTCGCATTAAAGTTAAAATGATTTGCAACAATAATGCTTTGAAATGACCAGTTAAATAAGCTTGACGTATATAGAAATATATACAAATTTACTGACCCACAGACAGACAGATAGATCAAATATATTACAAACGCCCATTCAACTGAATTCATTTTTGCAGCTTACTCAAAATCTCTTTGCATTTACTCACAACAGCACCGAGAGCCTTTGTCTGCTGATCAGAGAAAAAGAATAAGCCACTCCTTTAAAATAAGCCAAAACATCGGTTTCAAAAATGCATACCAAGTCTTTAATTGGATGCATGTGAAACATGCGAGATTTATAGCTTGGGCATATAAAAAAGACCATAAGTAATGAGCCTGGCAGACTTTTGATTTATATGTCAATCTGACCTGACACACTGATGCAGAGGTTGCTGAAGAAGGGGATATTTGTGCTTTTCCAGCACATATTCCATCCGTCTCCCTATCTCTGGTCCCCTTGCACCTCCTGTGCTGACGCTTCACTTGTGACCAGTAGATAATGGGCAGATATATGAATTCTGTGTGTCAAGAGACAACAACGAAAAATGGTGAGACACCACGTCTCTTACCATGGAAAGTGTCTCTAAGCAATTACTCTCATTAATAGCTCCCTGGTCTCCTCTATCTGTCTGCCACTTGCAAGATTATCAAGATAATGGGTTTGGCTTTAATAATAAGCACTTGAGACTAATTGTCCAACTAGCTGAAAACGCAAATAAACATTACAGCTTTGGGATGGGCAGCATCTAATGAGATCATTAGAGATAGTGAACCAAAGCCATCCAAGAAGATAATACCGCCATCTAGTGCAGAGCATAAGTGGTGAACTGCAAAAATAACATTCTGTGTTCAAGAATGGAGATTTCACTTTCTTTGTCTATCAAGAAAAAAATCAACATACTGTACGGCAAATAGGTCACCTGATATTTAAACATGAAAAGTTATTTACATGGCAAGGAAACAAATACTTATCCACAGTATGTTTGACTTGATCTTATTTGATTTTTCAATATAACAAATCCAAGTACGTTCCTTTGCTTGTTTTTTTGGCAATAATATGTGACAAACAGACAGGCAACCCGAAAGCTTTGTTCACGTCCTACCATTTTAAGCTCCGGATATTCCGCCTTTTTACTCTGACGTAACATGACTGACACCGGTCTCACCGAATAAGAGATCCGACGGAACATGATTGACAGCAGCACTGACCAATGACCGTTCGAGCTCCGGCAGCTATGGCGTCTGTGCCTCGTCTGCTGATTTGCAACCCGCCGAAATAGGATCGGTGAAGAAGAAGACCTTCGATCGGTTCGCCATGGACTGTTCTAGGATCAGTAAGGCTTAAATACGACTCTAACCATAGAGCGGTAAGTAAGAATACTGTCAGTAACTTGTGTCTGATTGTAGGTTAGTGTTCGTAACAAGAACGGTCCGAATGAAACGGAGGTCTGGACGCTTTTGAGCACATAATTACGGTGGAATATCACGTTTCAAACATAATGGTGGCTTTGGCCTGTCCTACTATTCATCAAAACAAGTAGATTATCTTTGCTTCCAAAGTCAGCTCTGACTTTTGCACTCGGTTTTACGTGTATATACCTTCTCTATATGAGAAATAAACCAAACATTATATCACACACACATTCTTTGTCAAACGCAGATGCTGTAACGCAGTTTTTAACGTTACTGGGTGGTTGTAAGGCAGTGTGTAAGAAACACGCACGAGCTCTAAACTTCAGCCGCCTCGCGTCGCGGTGACGCTGTCAAAAACGTCACGTTCCCACCTGTATGTTAAAACAAATATGAAAAAATGTAGCAATACGTTCATTAGAAATGCTGATTGTTCGGTCTCCTATCCTACAACAAGGTTTTGTGTTTTTTATTTCGAATGAATAATGGTAATACTGAGCAAATTTTGCATGAATGGGAAAATTAATGAAATGACCTACAAAATACCACATAGGATTTAAATGGATTTAATGTTTAGAATGCTTGAAAACTTGTAAGCTGAAAAAAATAGTTTTTTTTTTTCTGTAATAGTGTGCATGATAGAAATTAGCCATTTAAAGTGTCTTTTTTATTTCCAAAAAAAGAAGAAAAACATTAGAATATCAATATATTAAAGAAAATTGTGTATTTTTTATTACGTTAATTTATACTGATTGTTTAATCAGACTAAAAGCATGTGGCTTTTAAGATTAAAATTAATGCAACTTTTTTTGTCTGGCATTTTGTAAAAATGTGATCTCTTTATACTTGCTTTATACTTGCTTATATGTTTTATCTATACTTTTTTTGTTTTGTTTTGTTTTAGATATAAAGTTGCGTTAAGAAGCTGGTCATCACTGTGCTTGTGAGAGTTAAAAAGATGGATCCGTCTGCAGGTATGCACATGTCTGCCGTTCCCCAGAACAATGAAGTGGTCCACGTCTCTGTCGGTAACCCCATTATAACCATGTATCAGCCACAACCGCAACCTCCAAACATCGCACAAATCATCACGCAGCACGTGGTACCTCAAGAAGTCTCCTGTCACATACAGCACGCCATCCCGTCGCACATCCAAATGCCAACTCACATCCAGACTCAGTCACACATCCAGCCTGCTCCCCATCTGCAGACTCCGCCGCAAGGCCACATGGAAGCGCAGGCTCATATTCAGACGCAAGACCACTTATCAACACAAGGTCCGTCAGAAGGCCAGAGTGTCGCGCCGTCTCAAGATGGTGCAGTGAACTCACTGCAGGTCCCTTTTGCAGAGGTAGCCTCCCTGCTGGACCCTAACATGAAGAGCTCAAAGGCTCGCAAGTACCAGATCCATTACGATGAGGTGAAGAGGAGATTGGAACCACCTGAGAAGATGTCTCTCCGATCTCTGGCTGCCTATACAAGAGTGAGCCGAGGTCCAGCTAGTAAGAAAACGCTCTTGGAGTCCCTAAATGTCTTTGGTCTGTCACCAAGTACCAACACAGCAGTGTCCAGTTCCTTTTCCAAGCTAACCGAAGGTATGTCTGAACAATGTACTTGGACAAAAAGTGAAAAATCAAACCTGTTTGAATATTAAAAAGGTATTTTTATAGTTTTAGTGGATTTTTGCACAAACAGTGAAAGTCATCAGCACTGTTTTGGTCCCCACTGATTGGGAAAATCAGTTGATACATACTTTAAAATATCTTGTTTTGTAGACAAAGTCATCCAAACGGGTTTGAAACAATGTGAGAATCCATAAATGATGACAAGAGTTGTAATTTTTGGGTGAACTGTCCCTTTAGTCACAGCAAGAAATTAATTTAGACAAGGTTAAATCAAATTATTTATTGTGTTTATTTATATTTTCAGGTGACACAGCTGCCCTTTGCAAAGACATGAAAGATTTTGCACTGCAATATGTTGATTACGAGAATATGGCAAAACAATTGCTACCTGAAACAAACCAAGTGCAGCACTGGTCGAAAATCATTGAAACAAGGTAAATTATCGGTACAAAGAATAGTATTTGGTTCTGCTATGATTCAAAAAAGCAATTTTGGTTGTTTTCCTTTTAAACAGGAATTATCTAGAGGAGATGAGGAAGATTTTTAATGACTCTCTGAATACACGTTTGTTCTCCAATGTTACGCATGGTCTTGGTAACGGCATGATGGATGTGGCTCTGGATATAATAGATACCGTCATCGACCGACAAATACGAATCCTTTCAGGGAACACAGATCCCAAACCTGAACCTCCGGTGAGAAGGATAAGGAAACGCAACCGCAAGCCCAAAGCTGCCACAGAAGACGGCAAACCTAAAGAAAAGGGCAAAAGGGGGCGGAAGAAAGGGAAACAGATGCGGCTGGATTCTGTTGTTCCTGAGGTTCAACAGTCCTCAGAGATGGAGAGCAGCGTGTTAACGCTGGTCTCTGTAGGATACGAAACGATCTCCAGTGGACTTAACGCCACCAATGCAGGTCTTGCGTAACTTCACGTGCCCGAGAGGTGCAGAGAGACACTGTGAATTCTGAGTGCAAAAAGGTTTTTCATAGAAAATTTTAGTTTTATAAATGTTAAACTTCTCTCCTTCTCTCAAGACTGAATATTTTTAGTTTTTTCATAATCTGGTCAATCAAGAAAAAGTAATGTGGGTCTGAGAGGATGTTGGCCGAGATGTTTTGATTTAAACGGATCATGTATTGCCCTCAACCTTTTGTTTTGCCATTTGTGGCAAAGAACAACTGTACACAGACAGTGTATGCTATTAAAGTAGCATGCAAGAAATGTTGTTTTTCAAGCACTATGTTGTATTCTCATAATATGGTCACAATATCAGTTTCTGTTAATCTCATTTTAGAAGTGTTCTTTGATTCTGTTGTACTTAATCTTAAAAACTCCAAGCTATTTAGTTTGAGAATGAACATATCTTCTCTTGGACATTGTTTGATTTTTTTTTTTTTTTTTTTTCGGACTATTTATTTCCTTTTCCTGTTTGTGTCTGATATGTAGTGTATGTGAATGACTGTAGCCTGTACTCAGTAAGTTTTGGAGATTGCTCATAATATGCTTGTATTAAAAGCATTACCTTTTTTAAGCAATTTGTGTTTATTACAATTTTATTGCTTGCAGAGCACAAAAGGATCCATTTTATTAAAAGACTAAAAGTTATTGAATGGATTTTTTGCAATTCCAATAAGGACTTAACCCTAAATATTAAAATTGTATGAGCGCTCACATTATTTATGCCATGAGCCAGATATCTGAAACTTTTTTTTATATGCAGTTTTCATTAAATGACAAAATATGAAAGAGACACAATCCAGAACATCACTGACACTTTTTTTTTATATGATCCATTTAGTAACATAACAATATGTTTATAACCATTCAGAGCGGCTTTGCAGCCACATAACATATTAGCATTTTGGTGGCAACATTTGCACAATTATTCAATAACGTAGTTACTGTTATAAGTAATCCGTTCTATCCATCCTCTCAAATACCAATAATAACTAATTGGTTTGTTTTCAATTACGCTCACTTCAACTGCTTTGTAGTCTTTTTGTATTTTCACAAAAGATTTCCCCACAAAGCAGCTTTTCTGAATCCCTGGTGAGCATGCAGAGAAAATCCTCACCATGGAGTCAGATTTGTTGCTGAGCCAAAGATACTGTTTGTCTGTTTGTTGTTGCTCTCTCTCTTCTGCCCTCTAGGAGACGTTTGATGTGGGCATTCTGCAGTGCACAGTGTCACCTACAGGTGTCCTGTCCACTGTGAGGCTTTCATCAGACTGAGGATTTGGAGTGCATTAGTGTAGGTCTGAATCAGCAGGCGGTGGAGGGACAGGGATTGAGAGGAAGAAAATAAATGTCTGATGAGTGAGGGAGGGAGGGAGGAGTTTGTTTCGCAAACATACATGTATAAACAACCCGGATAAGAGTGGAAGGAAAACAGGTGGAGGACACGAAAAAGGTCAATATTGCACAAATATACACTGATACAAAGCAAGACATGGAGTTGTGTGAGATTTTAGATCAGAAGCATAGTCTAGACTGTCGTGGTAATCCAGGACACAAGCATTGCTGAGAACTAAAGAGGTCATCGCAGCCTCACGCAGACATATGGACAAGATGGGGGCCAGTCGTCCACTACCTAATGCGCCCAAGGGTAAGTAACAACAGCCGCAGTTGAAAGACTGTCTGAAGGATATACATTTTGAGGTATATTTTCTATTCTCAGATTCACTAGGTGCTGCAATAGAGGCCATCAGTGTGAGCACAGAGCTTGTTGAGGAGGAACTAAAGCCATATTTGGACACGGTACTCAATGTTGCCATAGAAAGAAGTGAGTATTTCATGTTTTTGCTATATAATTTAGATTATTTGTTTGGGACTGTACATGTATTCATGCAGACATGCGTAGTACTTGTTGAGTGCTTATGGAACAAAAAGCAGGCCCTCTGGGTATTGTGCAGGGTGTCATATTTCGGGACATTATTAAATATATTATGCCTTTATAAAGTAGTTTCTTTAAAGTAAACTGAAACAGTTGTCAGTTGGTATGGGCTTGTTTCAGCTAGCTAGATGCAGAATGTACCAGTGCTTAGAGTCAGTTCTAAAAGCTGCTTAGTGTGTATTGCTATTACACTTTAGCTAGACCTGACCGAGGCTACTATCCTAAATTATTATGTGTGTCTCTGGAAAATTTCATTTTAGTGGTTAGTTGTACAGTCTAAGGCTGAAAATATCTGCTTAATGAACTGCAAATGGTAATATTTGCCGTCATCGTAAGTATTTGATTTCTTTCATAGGTTTTGCCTCTTGTTCCATAAACGTTAATCTCACATACTCAAATAATATAAACTTCAATGTTTGTGTTTGAAAAGCAGGATAATGTACACTCTGATTATGTACCGAAAAAGACACTGTGAGGATTATTTTGCAGTGATGAACAAGAGAATTTACGTTATCCCCTACATATCACAAATCATCCGAGCACAGGTGAGAAACCATAATTAATACATCAACAGGGATAGCTGTGAGAAGGATACGTAACTCCTGTGGATTTGAAAACAGAGACACTCTAATCCGCATTTGTCTGTGAAAGCCACTGAGTGACAGGAACGATTAGCCAGACTCCTCCTTTGTATATAAGCAACCAGTTGGCCAGCTGTGAGAGACCTCTGTAGTTTGTGGAAACATAATTTGTTAATCTGCGCTTATGTTCACTGAGGTGATGTACACAATTTATCCAATTTGTTGTACTTTGAGTGGGATGGGATATATAGCCATAACCGTTTAAAGGTTTTGGGTCAGTACAATTCAAATGAATCATTTTATTCTTCAAGGACACTTGATCAACAACAGACATTAATATCTGTATAAAAAGTGTTTTAAATAAACACTGTTAATCTGAAATTTGTATTCATTAAAGAAACCTAGAAAAATGTCAAGTTTTCACAAAAATATTTAGCAGCACAACTGTTTTCCTTTCTTTCAGGATATCCACTTCTTTTACTTAATGTGCTGGAAATTCAGCTTTGCCATTACAGAAATAATTAACATTTTTAAAAATAGTAAGACAAGTAGAGAAAGGTTATTATTTGTAATTATATTCCACAATATTATTGTATCACTGTATTTTGTATCAAATTAATGCAGACCTAGAGAGCATAATACACTTTCAAAACCTCAAGCTTTGTGTAATGTGTTTTTCCTGTCCTAGATAAAGGTATATCAGAGCAGGTGGTAGAAAGTGGGATTCTGCCTGTTCTGGCTCAGATTTTAAGAAGAAAGAGCACACTCACTACTCACGCTGCCAGACTGGTAGCCGAACTGGCCAGAGATGGTAAGAACAAATGTATACCAATTATATCCTTGTGGTAAATGATATTGTTTGGGCTTTAACTGAAATGCTGAACTCAAAAAAATATCCATAAACAAGACCTACACCTTTACCTCAGGTTGGTTGTGGGATTGTTTTTCTAATGGGTTGCACTGGATAAACTGCAAATAATGGGAGCTTGACAGGGCTGATTATTGATTCTATATTCCATCTTTCTTTAGCTCCTGTGAGAGAGCAATGCTTTGAGACAGGCATTTTATCTGCCCTTGTGACCTTACTGCTAAGCCAAGACCAGGACCTTCTCCTTCACGTTAGCCAGGCCATTGCCAGGATTTGCTATGACAGCAGTGAGTGGACCTGAATTTTTTATAACCAAAGGTCTTAATGGCAGTACTGATATTAGAGGCATTAGTCATACTTTAGTATGTCATTGAGTAAGACTCAGATTGTTTTAATAGCATTTGTAACACCCTGTTAGCCCCCAGTTGTTTGAATTGATCGGATTTAGAGGCATTTCAAATCTAAATCTTAAGAAGATGTGTCTCAGATCATGTGTAGATTCAGAAAATAGTTATCAATAGTAATCAAATACATTTTTTATCAATTTGTCATCATCAACAATAGTGTATTTGGATGTCTTTTCTATTGTAATTTTGCTGGGTGTAAACATTGATAGAAATATTTAATTGTAAAATATTTCATGGCAGGATTTTGAGTGAAATTACCTTATCCAAATCACAGATTTTCAGGACAAATGGGAAGTTAAGTAGAGTCTAGCAATATGCATGCTGATGCTGACCTTTGATTTTGAGAATTAAGAGATCATTTTTTTGCCAGACCTGCAGCAGGAGCGATTCCTGAGGCTCGGAGCTGTCCCACGACTGGTGTCAGTTCTTCTCCAGTACAGTGATAATGAGGCACTGCTGAGCTCTTGCCTTCTGGCCCTTTGTAACCTAGCCGACATGGGTGAAGAAGACGGTACCATGCTCTCCTGGGAGGAAGGGGCGTATTTCGGCGAGGGGGAGCGGGTTTTCCGTGGCACCTCACGGTACTCTTTTGGCTTCTCTTCAGCTGTGACGGTGGTCAGGCTGAAACAGTGGACTAACGGACAGTACTCTGTGGCAGTAGAAGTGCTTCAAAGATGCTCCACGATGCTGTGGGGCGCAAAGAACGGCCACCAGACTGGACACCGCTTACCCAACTTCACCCACTTAGGCAGCTGCCCCAAATTGTACAAAGTTATCAAATGCTCAGTGAAGAACATACCAAGAAACAGAAATCTGAGATCAGCAGTGCTTCATACCCTTTTGTGAGGCTTCAACGTAGTGCTTTTGGAATATTAATAAACGTCTGAGGTGGCCTAAGCCGGTGATCTGGTGTAAACCACGTCCCGACATTTAAGGAGCTCATTTCAGCCATTCGTAATAAAGAATGGATCTGAAAGCATAAAACATATAATATAACTGCTTTCAGTTTCCTACTGCTCAGACGTCATGTCCTAACCCGAGGGTACCAATCGAGAGCCACGATCACAAGCCAGATCACAAGACATGTTGTGTCCAGGCAATTTAAATCCTACAGATCTACGCTGGCTGTACATAGAACATGGGAACAGGTGGACGCCGAGCTGCAATCTGCTAGCCTTTCTGAACTCTGTGATTAGTCCATAAGAGGCCTTACAGTAGTGGATTATCCAGACCCAATGTTTAGGGTCAGAGCAGCTACAAGCACCCAGGTCACAATATGCAACTGTGTTGCAAAATGCACCAAGGGAAATAGATTAACAGATGAGAATCATGACTTATGTTTACAGTCTTGGGGTCCAAACACAGTCCATGTGAAAGCAGGCTTAACTAAGCAGCGTTACATGTAATTGGGTTTTGAATTTCATTCTGGGTTGATAACTGCAAAAATTCCCACAGACATGAAAAAGTGGAACAACTAAGAGAATATTAATATTGTATGACTAGATTTTGCTTTTGTGTAAAACCCATTACACTACTTTTCAAAAGTTTAGGGTTGGAAGTGTTTATACATAGCAGTTTAATGCTACTTATTATTTTTAAAGTACTGATCCGGAACTTTTGAATGTAGTGTATGTCCAGTTTGGGAGCAAATCATTCTTTTCAATAAATCATTCAAACCAGTTCACAAACTGGCCTGAACGATTCAGTAACAATCTCTGTGACCCTACATAGGAAAAGGGGATTGAAGAATGGATGAAATGGATGAAAATCACTCTAAATCCAATTGAAACAAAATTCTTTATCAAATGGAAATAAGAATGGAATTTCATGGGTTAAAAGTGTGAGAACCCTGCGGTACAAAAAGACTGTATTTTTACCTCCTGCATCAAGTCTGTTCTGATGGGCTTTGAGGAGCAAACTTATTTAAAATTATGTAATTAAACGCAATTATGTAATTAAAGTTTCTTCATCAGTTTATGCTATCAATAAACCATTTCTTTTGACTTTGTTTAATTCCATTTGATTTTCTGATATCAGTCTCGTACTGAAAAACACTTCCACCTCAAAGATAAGAAAATGGCTCCCATTGTTTTTAAAGAGAGGCGGGAGGTGCATTGAGTTTGTAGCATGTTGTTCATTGAGGGCCCTGTACTGTGTCAGCGGATCCCAGCGGGTGCCATTGCCTGACCAGCTCCTGTGGTTTGCTGACCATGTCGTTCCAGTGTTCCAGCTCTCTGCCCCTCGCGTACATGAACGGCCCTATGACCACAATGCCCAACAACACTGCCGGTAAAGACAAAATACAGTGACTGAGTACAGATACATAGGTATATTAGAATAGGGCCTTTAAGGCCACTGGTGAATGGGAATGAACCAGTATATGATCATTTTTTTAAAGAATTTCTAATTACGTAAGTGACACTGGACCACAAAACCTGCACAGGTATATTTGTTACAATAACCAACAACACACCGAGAGAGTGCTCAAAATAACAGATTTTTCTTTTCTGTCAAAAATCATTAGGATATTAAGTAAAAATCATATTCTATGAAGAGATTTTGTACATTTTCTAACTTAGGCATATCAAAACATCAGTTTTGATTTGTAATATGCATTGCTAAGAATTTTAAAGGTGATTTTCTCAAATTCAAACCACAGATTTTAGACTTTCTCAGCCAAATAAAGTCCTATACTAACAAACCATAGATAGATATAACAAAAAGCTTTCAGATGATGTACAGATCTCAGTTTCTAAAAATTGACCCATATGATTTTTGTGTTTCTAGTCACAACTTATAACATCTGTATTAAATGTGAGTAAAACCGAGTTTTCACTTTTTATTAAATTTAAGTTTCTCCATTTAATTATATTTTATTTCAATTAACAAAGGTGTTTTTAATACTGTTTGTTAATAATAATAGCATCATTTTTATTTGAGGTTTAATTCTGGTTCCTTCTAATATTTTTAATTTAACATAATACTTTGTCTTCTCGTATTATTTCTTGTAAATGACTGATTGCCGGTTACCGGGCTCCTCTGTGCTGGGCTGCTGGAGCTGTAGGGTCAGACAGGCCGTGTCCAGCTGCATGGGGAGGAGTCTGAAGGTAAGCCTCTCATTAAAGGATGGATTATTTCCTTTCGCTACAGCGGTCCACTTGTTCCTCACCACCTGAGTATGTATCTTCAAAGAGACCTGAGCGCACACACCTGTATCATCCATTTTACATTCAAGTTAAAGGTGCACAAAGACTGCTTTAGACTTTAATATATTCTTTATGTCTCAGTTTCTCACCTGCATCGCTGCAACACTGTAACCCTCGCGCTCGTAAAACAACCACAGTGAGGCGGTGCAGGGACTGATTGTAGTTCAAAGACACCTGGATGTCACCATTTTTTGAAATGGGCTACAAACAGCAGTAAAAAGAACACATTAGTAAGCACTTTTTCCCCAAAATTTGATTAAAGAGATGCTTTAACCTAAAATAAAAATATACACCTTGTGACATTTCAAACCTGAATAATTTCACTCTTCTGTTGAATTTATTATTTAGTGTTTCACAGAAGAAATTCACACAGGTTTGGAAAGACATGAAGCGCAGTAAATGATGACAGAATTTTAATGTCTGTGTAAGCTATTCTTTTAATATTAAAGTGTCATACTTGATCACTTTCACTGTCCAGATCCCTCCATTGCACTTTGCCTGCCGTCTCCTTCAGTTCAGAATATCTGAGTGGGATCAGGACTTGGCCTACAAGACGGTGCTTCTTCTGATGGTCCACATGGTACATGCTCATGGTCAGAGAGCATTGGTCGACACAGCTATTAGATACCTGTTAGAAGGTACAGGAATCAAATTACAGGCCTTATATTGACTGTAACATATTCATATTTCTTTGGAAGAAAATGAATATTCCAACTGACAGTAAAGACATCTATAATGTTACAAAACAATTCTATTTCAAATAGTGCTGTCAAGTATTTATATATGGCATTCATTTAAAATAAATGCTGTTCTTTTTTAACTGAAATAAATGTATTGCCATTTCACAGAAAATATTTAGATTAATTATTGATAATAATCGGAAAACTGAGCACTATTGCAGATTGATTTGATAATTGTATTTATTTATTAAAGAATTTTTGTGATATTGTCACTTTTATTTATTTATTTTTTTAATAGGTTTTAAACAGGTTAGATAAGTTTGTTAATGGTTTGATTTCTACTTAATACCCTTGTTGGACACCAAATTAGGAAGATTTCTGAAGAATGGTGTGACACTGAAGACTGATTTGAGCTTTGCCATCACAGGAATACATTACATTTTAAATTTAAAAATGTTCAAATTTAAATAGACGCCCTGAATTTTTAATTGTGACGCAGTATTACTGGTTTACTGTATCTAGACAGATAAATGCAGTCTTGTTGAGAATATAAGACATTACATATAATTTGATAAACATTAAAAAATCAGCAGCTTTTTTTGCACCGAACCCAAAATATGCTCAAAGGAAACCTGCTTGCAATGGCCAGCAGATGGAGACATCAACTATGAAAAGTCTTCTCTAATTTCAAAAAGTTTCTCCATTACTTCAAACCAAAATGAAATCTTTGGAAATGACTTCACAATTAAACCACGAAACGTTAATCAAATGCCCTTGTATTTCCATATGATGAGGAATACTGATGATGGACCCACATTCAAAGAGACAAAGATTGCCATTGTTTATCAGAGACTCTTTACCTGAAACACAAAGGTGTCGTTGAACTGCGGATGACAACCTTTCCGTCGTGCTTTGGCTTGACGGTATCGTCGTTCATCGGAAGGTAACAGCTGCAGTTTTACCAGCGTGACATTACCCTGGCACTGAGCGGGCAGGTTAGCAGCACGGAGCAGAGACACCACCAGCTGCTCTCTCTCCTGCTGATACCGCAGAGCGAACCACAGGCGAACGGCTGAGCCATTGGGAAGAGTCCATTCACTGGGCTCCTCTGGGAGCTGGTACAGGTCTGGTCTTATGCTGCCCAGAGGGAACCAACCTCAAGAACCAAATCGAGCAGAATGAGAAACAGACCCTCAGAGCAATCTCTTTATACTTTCTATGTATTGTTGTTTCTGATGCCTAGTGCCTGTATTGCAGTCCTGACATACTCCGTACTGTCAGAGAGCCTCGCTGGGTGTGCAGATCTGGATGGAGTTCCCATTCCTCAGCATGCTCTCTTTCTTCTTTCCCCTCTTTTAGATTGGGTGCTTTCTTGAATCGAGGAGGCACAAAGAAAGGAACACCACCTGAGCTGTAAAAATTCAAAGATAAGAATAGGTAGATGCACTTCAATCTACATTTAATAGAAAATGTTATGAGAAATCAGTTCCAAATGTCACACTTTAATTAATTAAAATATGCATACCTACCTATTATATTTATTTTCTATGATTTATTGTGGTCTCACACATTTTATGTTACTAAATGTGAACTTTTATATCTGTTATATTTATTTTATATTTGTATATAATTTATTTACTCTGGCTTATTTGCAGATGTCACATAATTTACATTATTATATATATATATATATATATATATATATATATATATATATATATATATATATATATATATATATATATATATATATATATATATTATTATATTTATTTAATTTTTTATGACTTATTTACACATTTCTACAATTAAATGTTTATGCCTGTATATAATAAGTATTTAGATTATATTTTATACCTGCATATAATTTTATTATGGGAAAAAAACAACAACCACAATACGTAAATAAGTCTATAATACAGAACTTTACTTATTCATTTTTTTTTTTTACTTTTATATCTGCATGTAATGTATATCTGCAGATATAAAAGTATATTAAAACAAATACATATAAACAAGCAAATAAGTAAATACATTTAAATTAGGGATAACTAACAAACAAACTAATAAATACATGTTAATATAATAGCTTTTAATATAGTTACAATAATAATTATTATTAACAGATGTTTAATTAGGGAATACAAATAAATTATATAAAATATCACATTTTAGTAAAGTAAATATGACATCTAGTGCCAATCTCTCTTATAACATGAAATGCTTCATGCTCACAAAATGTTATTAGTCAATGTCACAGCTAGTCCCAGGCTCCTTTTACTGCAAAAAAAAAAAGCCAAAGAGCTTGGATAGAATGTATTTATTCAATTTAGTTCACCTTACATTGCAATGATACCATATACAGCTTGTATCCTTGCCATTTCTAGACAAGCAACAACTGTTATTTACCCATAGCTGCTGCTCTGTGTCTGAAGCACTGGAGTGGTGCATCGTGGGATTGTGGGGGTGGTAGGTATCAGTCCCCTGTAGAGCATTTGAGTTCGTCTCTTCCTCCACAGTAGATACACTGATAGGCCAAACAGCAACAGGAACAGAAATGCTGCAGACAGTCCACAAGCCAGTGCTACAAGTGGATCTAATGGCAGAGACACAAAACAAACTCAGTGGCCGGTCACCCTCCCCTCTCACTCAGTGTTTCATACAACAGAGAACATGGCTTTGCATTAACTAAACCTGCTGTGTGTGACACCATTGGACAGTCTCTTTCTCTCATGCCTTTTAAATAGACGTGTCAAGTGTCTTGTGTCAACACACTTTAGTGGAGACCTGCATGGAAGAGGTGGAGCACATTGTGTTTTTGCTGATCAAGAAACACAGTATTTCTAGAGCAACAACCTGTTTTCTTCTTAATTGTAGGGGATTTACTGCAGCTACCTGGAGGAATACAGTACGGCAGAACCAGAACTTCCTAACAGGTATTGTAGTCATTTAATACAGATCATAGCTTAGAAATTAAAAGTTTACATAAAAAATAAATATTATTGATTGTAATATAATGTACTAAATACTCTTTAAGGCTTGTTGTGCTTAGACAAGGATTCAAAAATGTAATTGTAAGCAAACAAGTTTAACGTTATATTATTATACATATAAATGTATGAAGTATAAGGATGTGTGTGTGTGTGTGTGTGTGTGTTGTTTCTTGATTTTATGAACATTTTCATTTTAACATTATATATTATATTATTAAAAAAATATTCTATAATGTTACTTACTACTTTTCAGATCTGTTTTTAAATATGAAAATCTGTTACCATTTACTCATATCACTCATATCACTCTAAATCTGTATGACTACTATAAAAAATGTTATTTTGACTGTTGTCCATACAGTGGTCATTGGGTTCTGGGGTTGTTTTTGGCCCCATTGACTTTTATGTTAAGATAGATCCATTCGTGAAAATGTCTACTTTTGTGCTCAAACCATAAGAGAATATTTATGTTGGCGTGAGCTGTCCCTTTAAATATGCTTTTGACATTCACATTTGTTCCTCAGATGGTAACTACTGGTATCCACAAGCTAAAAGGGAGAGCTTGTATATATACATTTAAGCAGCATAATCTCATAATTGTGCATTTTAAGGGCACTTTGCCTCGCTGGTCAATAATTGTTCAATTGCACATGAAAATTATTAGTGTACAGGGGTCAACCAACTGCTCAGCGGTGTCTAATAGCCTATCACATTAGCAAGCAAAGAAAAATATGTCGCTATGGCAGCACTAGACTCTCATGTCTGGTAAAGAAAGCTTTGGCACAACTAACATACACAGTAGTAATAACTTGTCTGGAGAAACCTACATTTAGTCTTATAATATGATCAAATATTTGCAGCCTGGTAAAACAAACAGCGTCTCTATTTGTCTTAAAGATCCACTATCGCATAGTAATATATCTGTGTAAAATAGGTCTCAAGTATAGTGCATATAACAGTTTCTAATAGTCATCTACTCACCAGCCATGGATGGCCACGGTCTGTCTAACTCCTAACTGAATAAAGTCTCTCTTTCTCTCCAGTAGAGTCCGTGTGAATCACCAATCACTGGTTTCTCATTTTGCCCAGAGGCCGTCTCATGGGCGCTCTTCCTGATGTCCCATTGAGAGTAAGCTGTGTCTTCTGACAGCCTGGTCACCCTACAGCGGGGTACTACAGTCCCCCTGAGGTTTTCCCAGGATAGTTAATCAACACCGATACACTAGCTCAAGCAGGTGAGCGATATGAGCTCTGCCAGTCGCAGTATTTATTTCCAAACAAACGCAAAACCTTGATGCAGTCCAGTGAGCATACAAACCGTGACTATTTACAGGCTATTATTACAAATTCCAAATGCTGAAAGCTATTCTAAAAAGTTTAATTGAACAATGGATGTGACTTCTGTAATATAATTTGATCTCAGTGAAACAGCCACCACGGGGCTCACAGAATGTGGTTTAATAACTAGAGATTGAATGTTATGGTGTCTTCAACAGCCTAGTTTGCATTCACTAAGGGTTAATGAATAACTCTTGGAGAACAGGGGAAGTTTATCAAGGCTGCAATCAGGCAATCAGTCTGCTGTTCCCACAATACCTCTAAGTGTGGTTAACTTGCATGGAGTTTCTAGACGTTTGATTGCAATAAAAACACAAGTTGCTCTAAACCTATCTCAGATGCTGATAGGTAATATCAGAATCTTAATTAAATTGAGTAAATTCCAATAAAATATTATTTGTCAAAGCAAATAATTTTGGCTGGCAAGAGCTATCTAGCAAAAGTGCATGTTAATATCTAGATTTATGCAAAGCATGCTGGGAAACTCTATCTAATTATTTCAAAAAAATAATAATAATGCAGTGCCAACAAAGAATTGTGTCTTAATTTTCAGAAAACTGAAAATGCAGCAAAAAAAAAAAAAAAAAAAAAACTTATACTTTTAAAAACTCAGTGTTTAGGTGATACTGTGCTCATCGTCACAGTTGTAAACATGACAGCTTTCTTTTTTGTGAAAGGGTTTGGCATCATGGGATCTTTGTTTCCAGGCAGAGTGTAAAAAAACACAACACACACGTCTGCTGGAAATCCTGTATAATTCAACCAATCCGACAATGACTTTAAAACTCCTGATGTGTTTCTACTTTTGTGTGCCATTAAATCAGAAATTTAGCCAACCAATTGTGGGAGTGACGTTTGAGGCTAAGACTATAATTGTTCCTTCGCAAAGACCCTCTCCTGTGCTGTTACTACGTCTGACAAGCCACACAACATGCTCTCACATAGTGAAGAACTTATTGGGGAGCAAAGAACAATGTACCATGTGGAGGACAATGAAAGAGCAGAGGAGGTTACTTTTGGTTTAAAAACAATCTCTCAGCTTTTAAATTTGGCCATTCAAACAACAAATCCACTTTGTGGCTCTTTTTGATGTGTTGTGACAGATCTCCTTTCTAATGGCATGTGAACTGATCATCTTTTCCTCTTTACTAGTTATAGAACAAAATAACCATGAATAAACATCAGAAGGTATCTCAACCGTGGAAAGGTGTCAATACACACTAGTTTCTAGTTAAAGTACAATTTGATTCTACTCTTCTTTCTGGGCTGCGTTTTCCAAATGCATTGTAAGCCTAAGTTGGTTTCAATAGGACTATGATGTGGTTAAGCTTATGATGCTTTCGTGAAATGCAGCCCTGGTTTGGTTGTCAAACAAAATGGCAGATTCAGCATTATGATTGGTCAGATTGCCTGTCAACCAACATCCTGGCAAAGGGCGAATTGAATTACTTTCATGTCATTCCAGACCTCTGCGACTCTTGATTTCTCTGTGGAGCACACACACATACACACACGCACAAACATATATTTTTTTACATATGCTTAACGTTAATGGGAACCACAGTATTCTTCAAAATATTTTCTTCTGTGTTCAGCAGAAAAAAAAACTCATACAGGTTTGAATCGACAGCAGAATTTAAAATTTTGGCTGAAATATCACTTCAAGTTGACTTCAAGGAGTCTTGTCTAATATAACATTAAAGTAAGGCTATGCATAAGAGTTTATAATACCAGTGGAAATACACGTGACGCAAATGATTTAATATATCAACAAATACATAGACAGCATCTGTGGTATTATGTGGTATAATGTTTTTACATCAACAGGTCCAAAATGTCTCCGCAAACAGGGGAAAAAATGTTCTGGTTTGTTTAAGGGCGATTAAAAACAATGTAACTTTAGCATGTTCATACAATCTATGTCAGGATTCTGCCTCTGTGTAACCCCTGAACCAGAGATTTAATGGAAGAGGTGACCTGTGAGTTTGCAACGCCAAGTATATGGACAGTTGGATCAGAAAGATGAGTCACAGACATATATCATAATGGTTTCCCGGCACCACAAGTCCTTCTTTCAAAGAGACTGTTTTCATTGTTCCCATGACAACTTAAAAAAAAAAAAAAAGACATGATGAAAATTCATTGGGCTCCTATTGAGCATGGCTGTTTCTATAGCAACAGGAAGAGAGAGACTGGATGAGTAAGAAGCAGGAGCTACGAGTGTGTGAGAATGAACATGTATGTGTAAGAAAGAGTATTTATTGTATTGATTTGGAAGGATGTCTGATTTCCTTTAGTGACATCTCAATAGTGCCTACCTGTTTTTCCTCTAAACTCCACTTCTCACCCCGTACACACACTTTCACATAATTGTGCCCACCTCCACTGGGCATATACAGCTCTCCTTGCCTACCACCATTTGTGTCTGTGTGTTTTTGCACCTCCTCCCCCATCCACGGTGGATTTCCTCTCAGAGAGGGAGTGTGTGGTGTGTAATCAGATGACAACGACTGATAATCCAGCAATACACCCACTCTGTCCTGTTCACTCAGAGAGGATAGAGAGAGCAGGAGTGGAGAAGAGGAAAGAAGAGAAGGAGGCGGGATCCGTCTGGGCAGAGAGGAAGGAGACGAGAGGAGGAAGTGGGAGGTATGTACGTGTGCATGTGTGTGTGTGTGTGAGTGTGTGGAGGGAGGGAGGTTGTTGACTTACCTGTGGCCATGAGGGAAACCGTGGCTGTGTCTTCATAAAGCAAGTGCTGCTCAGCGTGAAAGAAAATGGTAAAACAAGGCTTTAAAAAGGGAAGTGAAGCTGACAAGGAAGGAAAGACAATGGGTGACACAAGGTCTTGACTGGATCGTGTATGTTTGCTAATAAAAGCAAAAGGTGAGATTTTTATTCTTTGATTTTCTTGTAGGGGATGAGAGGTTCACTGGAGTGTTTTTATTTATGTGTATGTGTGTCACAGTCTAGTGTCAGTACAGGTGCATGGTTGTCTGCAAGGATGGAGGTTAGACTGTGGGTTGAGGTGGATGAGGAGGGTTAACAGTGAACACCTTGCATATTATTTTTAGATACAGTGGGAAGATAAGTATCATGTTTTCCCACGATAACTGTCAAGAGATAACGTCTGTCGTTCTCTTAGAGTTGTAGTCATTTGTACAGGCTATTCTTGAGATATGTTCTGTTTTATTAGTGTCATTATTATTTTGTATCACTCACCAAATTATATATTTCACACTGTTAAATAGTATTGGTAACTGTAAAAATTATGTTGAAAACCTGTTGCTGAGCAGTAATATGATAATATAGTTTTTGTAGATTTTCTCCCGTTTATGCGCTGCCATAGAACCAAACACTTTTTATGAGAACATTGTATCTGTTACATATTTAGGTAGAAGAAAATGTTTGTCGAACTTTGTGAATGTTGCAAGTTCCAATTCTGCAGAAATCTGCTGAGCTTTCTTCAGAGTTCTGCATATGCAGATTCTGTGTGGGCATCCTTGGAAATTAGATTTATATGGTATGATTCAGCAAGTAGTCACAGGGACATAAACAGATGGTGATGGCCTAACGATTAAGAATCCGAGCAGACAACACAAAGGTTGCAAGTTTATTTCTGAGTTTACTCCTGACAGCTCTGAAATGCCAGTCTCTTTGAGGCACTTAACCTCTGGTTGTTTCACAGAAAATATTACTTAACCTAGTTCATTGCAAGTTGCTTTAAAATGGCACCTGAATGGCACGTAACCAATACATTCTAAAGTTACATATAGTATTGGATTGCGCCTTGAATAACTATACAGAATAGAGTGTGAGTGTGTTTGGAATCAGCATTACGTGTGTGTTGACAGTTGGGAGTGACAGATCCAAAAGTGTCTCCCAAAAAATCTGCTGGAGTGGCTGAAGTGTGATATAAACATGAACAGGCCAGACACACACACACACACACTCATTGCTCTCAAGAGTTCCTAAAAAAAGTCACACACACTTACAGTAACAATGGCCTTAAAGTATGGCACAGTTCATAAATTTACAGTAAAGCTACTGTCATGATGAGACCATGTGGAGTGGAATCAGCCACCTGTGCTGGAGCACCATATGGATTAATGTCCTTTTTAGAGGAGCTGGCCTTCCCATGTTGTAGCTAATGATCTTAAGACTGAAATTGGGTTTATCCGTCTCTAATCTGGGCAATTACTCAAGGAAGAGATACCTAGGCATCCCCCTGTCCTATTTACTTTATCTATGTGTTGTAAGGACAAAAGAAATCTTAGCTTTATCTATTGTAAAAGTAAAGGTTTAAAAGTAATTCAAAGTCCTGTTAGACAACTAAATAAAAAGTGCTTCTTTCATCATAAGAAATGTATAAACATAAAACTGTTTAAAATATATTGTGTGAATACTCATGTTTAAACATGAGTTATGTACTTAGTTTATTATTGTATGTCTTTCTTTACCAGTAGACTATATACAATGGAGGAAGGACAAAGACCTACATCTGAGATCTACCTCCCAAGCATCAGTCTTGGATCTGCTGATGCTGAGACAGTGGAGAACCACGAGCTGCCAATCATTTCTTTATCCAAAAGTTCGACAGAAATGATGAGCGGACCTCCTCAACGAACGGAGCTGGCATGGTATCGTCAGAATTTGCGTAAGAGCGTCAGCAGTGCAGCATGTACTCAAAGGCCTATCAGTCTGGGTGGACCAGCAACAGGAGTCCCTGTGAACATTTGTGACCATGAACAGGGGAGCATATGCAGCGGCAACAGCACCCCTGAAACTGTAATCTGGCATGGAGCACCTGTAAGATCCTGGAGTGTCATGGATGACTCTCCTAGAACTCCAACGCAAGATCCACTACTGGGGCAAAATCAGGTCCATAGTGGAGTGAAGTGTGTGCCACACTCACCATCCACAAATAGGGATTTAAGAATTAAGAGTCTGATGTGTAGAGAAGGATGTTGTCCATGTTGCGGACCTGCAGAGAACCTGACAGGGTGTAGCTGTTGCAGAGTGCCTTGTAGAATGAGTTCTTCTGGTCTGAGCAACAACTTTACACCACAAGGAGCAAATACAGAAGACCATGCTCAGAGCAACTGTGAAAGCCATCATTTAACTGCCTGCCACAGATCTACCTGCTCTGGCCACATGATGAACACCACCTGTTTGAGAAATACTTGCGGTGTTGTTCCTTGCTCTGGACATTTGATATCACGGCCACCTTGTGCAGGAAGCCCTTGTGCAGGACAAAGATCCCTGCTCCATTCAGGCTTACTCGGTTTTCCACCACTTGTGTCCTCAGTCAGCGAGACCAGACTTGACAGTCGCAGTACAGGCCATTGCTGTGGATCTGAGTTTAGGGGGCAGAATTCGTCCTGCCTTCGACTAGACAGAAACGGCCAGACTGGTTTTAACAGGACAGTCAAAGATGCCACTACCATGACATCTGACCACGAGCTCAGAGATGTTGGTGTGCAAACAGTGTCTGATTCCCTTGCTTCCCCTCTTTCTCATGTGTTTCCTGAAATTAGTTTAAGAGCAAATCCTATTTTAAACACACCTTCGGAGCGCATGTGTCATAGGACCCCTGTGAAGGAGGTGGAGTGGGATGCTGAGGGTATGACATGGGAGGTGTATGGTGCAGCTGTGGACCCTGAAGAGCTTGGCCTAGCAATTCAAAGGCATCTGGAACTTCAGATCAAAGAGACTGCAGCTGCTGCTGCTGCAGCTGCTCAAACGCAAGACTCCACGGACAATGTCAGCAGCCTGGCACTGCAACCCAGGCAAAGGAAGAAGAGCGAAGGCATTATAAGAACACTGCGCAGTTCAGCATGTTGCTCTAACCCAAGTACTGTGGGAGACTGAAGTGATCAAGGCCGGAGCTTGCCTTTTCAGTATCTGGATGCCTAGGTTAGGTAGAGAAAGGTACATGGATTGAGAATGGCCCATGGCATATATGTTTATTTAGCTAAAGCATGTTGTCTTTAAATTAAATCTATAAATCTAAGCCTTGCTTAGTTGAAGCTATTACAGCTCTGCTGTTGGTTAGCTATGGCAGTGATGTTCAGAGATACATAGCAAGCTAGCGTTGCATAGAGCTACCATTCAAAGTTTACATATAATGGGGTGTTTCTACCTTACTTCACATATGGCCTTGTCCCTGTCTTGACCTCCAACATATCTTTCAGATACCCCTTTTGGCCCAAAATCTTAAAATAAAGATTTTGATGAGCACTGAGTATTTTCACTTTTTTTAAAATGCTATTTATAGGTTAAAAATATCTGGCTGTACTTGTTGGATTTTGTCAAGCCAACAACAGAATGTTGAACATTAGCTATTGGGTACATTAAATTTAGCAAAACCTACTGCTTCTAGTTAGTCTATGTGCTAAACTTCAAATCATGACTGATTTAGATTTCTTTGTTTTCTGGTCTCACAGATTCATGGTTTTAAACCTTTTGTAGTCAATAAAAATCAACCAGTACTAAAAGGCAGAAATCAGCTGTTTTTGAAGTTCACTGATTCCTTGGCTATAGAAATATAATTTACAAACAACTGTCAACTTACAAGAATCTGTGTTGTTACTGAATTCACTGATCTCAATGCAAATGGTGATTTGCCCAGTGGATTAGAGTGGGCTCAAGGCCAAAATCAATCCACAGAGCTAAAAATATGAATGCTCATGAGGTTTGTGGGTGTGTAAAGCTAGGTTCTTATCAAGCCTACTGATGATTAGCAAATATAGACTCAAGGTCAATGTCCCTGCACTTATATAGTACATTATGAGCTAAAACTAAGCCCTAGTCCTGGGTCTGTGCTCAGGGATGATCTGAGTCAATTCGAAAACTAAAATATGTACATTTTGATTTTGTTGCCAAAATCTGATGCGAAAAAACATAATCTTTCCACTAATGTCATGGTTTAATAATGAAGAATATTTTGTGGTTGCGTTCTATTTAGAAAGTGTAAGGACATAAGTAATTATGGCCATTTTCACATCATTTTACATATACATAAATATTTTTTATATACTATTGTTAATGTTTATAGTTTGCTCATTATAATGTTAAAATATTGAAGTTAAAATGGTTCATATCACATTTAGTGTAATAGTTTGGCTGTTTTTATGTATATCATGATCACATGCTATATCATAACTATATCCTATACAGAAGCAGTCATGATTTTGTGAAAGTTAGGGATTGTATTTATAACAATCTCTGTCAATAATGTTTTGATTATATTTTGATAGCATGTCACCTATTGTTGGTAAGTGAATGTGTATCCAGAATCTCTGACCAAATCGACAATATGTGCTGCACAAACTGCTTTTGTTTTTCTTTGCCAAAGCAATCTGATTACTTTTTTTGGACCAGAGCATTGTGATTTAACATAATATAGATACTACTGCATCAACACCTTACAGTATGATGAAAACAAGCTTTATATAGGCTTTATACAGCAAAAACTACACTAACATGTTTTAATATTGAGAATACTGAATGTCTTGAAAAATGTATGAGCAACAATAAAACGTTTGGTAAACAATGTTCTGTGTCTGTTACTTTAGAACAGTAGATTTGCGGTAAGACAAGGGGCTCACTGGCAAAGGCATTTTCCTTTGTTTGCGAAGGACATAGACAAAGAGAGGAGCATGAGAACATGTCAGAAGGTCCTGCTAAACTTGGTGAACTGTGTTCCAGTAGATTGCCCTGGACATTTCCATGGCTCTTTCATTGTAACTTTGACCAATTAGATGAGCAGGCACATTCCCTGGTATTGACTGCCCCTGAGCAGGTGCTCCTTTCTGTTTTGTTTTTCCTTGCTTTGCCCTATTTCAGAGTTTAGAGTAAATACAACAGGTGAGCAGGGACACATTGTAAACAACTGTAATACAAATCCATTCAGTCTGAATACAGTCACATGCAAATAGTAATTAACATTTCAGAATCTCCTGTCTTAAAAAATCTGCTCCACCAGTAAGTTTTACAGGCCTGTTGTATCATTCAGGTTCAGGTCATCATTCAGCTTCTTATGCCCTCTGCTGGTAACATGAGAAACATTCACACAGCGCTTAAATCACCATACTGTGCAAACCTTCGGGTACTTTCCTATCTTGTAACTTGAGTAAAAATAATTGTAAAACCTATTTTGAAAATAAAATGGTGTGTAATGGTTTAATGTTGAGTTGAAAAGTTACAAGCGTATCTGCAAGCAAGGCTCTCAATGCTATGTTGCTCCATGGGTACTGCTGCTGTAATGAATGTACTTTGTATAAATGAGTGCTTACTATAAACAGGTTCTGCTAATCTTTAATTAAATGATTATTTAAACGGCACAGACCAGTCATGATCTTGTTAATTATTTATCAGGGTTTTCCAAGGTATAACTTGGGGCCCTGCAAGGTTTCAGAAAGCAACAGAAGGTCACATGAAAGTCAGCACCTCTCCTCATCCAAACAGCATGGCGTGACTGTAAGGAGGCTACTGGCAATCTATTCTGGGTGAGTTGTTTTGCACAGAGGCAGGGGACAGGCTGTGGCTGAAAGTGCTGATGGGACTCCCATGATCCCATGAGGCCAGCTTGTTTCCGAAAACCCTCGGCTACCCCACCAGAACAATCCAGGATTGGGAGGGGTATTGTCAAAGTGCTTTGTCCCAATGACAGTGCGTGGAGTGCACAAAGGGTGGACCCTGCACCAGGCATAGTATAAATGGGTAATCTCCAATGCGCAACACAGTTTACTGTAGATCATGGCAGTAAGAAGCCCATTTTTTCCACTGTTGCTAATGCTGCTGGGTCTGGCACTGGACAGAGCCTCCACCCATGCATTCAACCCCAGTCGCCTTCAACAGCACAAAGTCCTCCACCTCGGTGAGAAACTAAATGAAAGCTGACCACTGACATCTTTCAAGTGGATTGCAAGTGTTGAAAAACTGAATTTACACTTATTTCTATGTCTTTCTCAAAGATCCAAATATGGATTTCCTTTTCTTCTTTCCTCTCCTGGTACAACACCTTTCATTTGCTAATCCTTTCATAAATCCTGTGTACCTTGTGTTTGCTTGTCTACAAGGTAGTGACATTGACGTAAGTGTTGTTCTGTCCTTAGACTGGCCGAAGGACTGTGGCCTGGCTCATTTCAAACCAAACACAGTGGAGCGTATCGTGTCTGGCAATGAAGCGAGACCCCACTCCTGGCCGTGGCAAGTCTCACTGCAGGTAAACTCCACTTGATATGACATAGAACATCTCAAGGTGCTTCAAAAGAGGACATGCATTAAGCTGGTTTCTATTTTTCCAGGTTCGTCCTAGAGGCAGTAAACATTATGTTCATGTGTGTGGAGGGACTCTGATCCATAAGAACTGGGTTCTTACTGCTGCTCACTGCTTCCAGAAGTAAGGCAATCATACGTTTATCAGCAGCAGAGGCAGAACTTGCTTGAAATTATGCAGGTTGTCTGTTAAGTTCCACTCTTTCTGCTCTTCATTGCCCAGGGGAAAAGCTGAGGATGCTAGTAGCTGGCGTATCGTTTTGGGTAAGCATCAGCTGAAAAGATCAGAGTCCGCTGAGCGTATTTTCCCAGTGAAGAGGATCTACAGGCATGAGCACTTTCGTTATCCAGCCCACAGTGAGCTGGACTATGACATCGCATTGGTTAAAGCTGGCACGGACATCCAAACCACTAACTTCATCCGCTATGCCTGCCTGCCGCGCAAGCAGATCAACCTCAAACCAGGGCACTACTGTTGGGTGACTGGCTGGGGCGACACACGAGGTAAAACTGCATTATACACCATTGACCTTCATGTATTAAGATTAGAACTTTTGTGAAAGCCGAGTCTTGGATATCATGGCAGAATTATTAATCAAAACACTGGCTCATATATAAAATGTTTATTTTATTTCGATAGTCCACTTTAGACATTCTACTAACAACAAGTAACTAGTAACAAGTAACATGCAAATACATGTTAACTAGCAGTCATTGGAGTATTAGAAGACTGTCTGCTTAACTTTATTTTGATGGGTTCACCACAGAGAACATACTTACTTTGCAAATATATGTCAACTTATTCTACTAACCCCAACCCTAACAATCTACCAAATGTAAAGAGTGTATGGTAACGCCATACCCCACTGCAATTTCTACTGGTTTATTTTACTTCCAGAGGCAAAGATAGAATTTCACAGTTTTATTGGTATCATCGAGTTAACTAAGGGAGGTGATCCACTTATCCCACTTATAATATGGATTTGGCATCTCTTCTTCCTCTATAAATCTTAGGTGGCAAAGAAAATGTGTCACTTGCTGAGGCTTTGAACCAAGCTCGGCTCCCAATCATTGACTTTAAGACCTGTCGGCAGAAGAAGTTCTGGGGTGACCGTGTGAGAGACTCCATGATTTGTGCTGGTTTCCGAGATACAGAGGGGACCCCAGCTGCATGCCAGGTTGAGAAGACAGTTTTATGGGAAAATTCTCCAAAGTGCACCTTTTTCAACTCCATTTACACCTTCTGTTTGGTTCTTTTTGTTGTAGGGTGACTCTGGTGGCCCTCTGCTGTGTCAGGTGGGGCGTGACCGCTGGGAGGTCCACGGCATTGTGAGCTTCGGCCCTATTGGATGCACAGTGGAGAACAAGCCCAGTGTCTTCACTCGTACCGCAGCCTACATCCCATGGATCGAGGCCACACGCATCAGGGACTTCTTCTTGCACTAAGTTCCAACCTCAAAGAATTCCTTGTCCACATTTGTAGGCACAGGTCATTATAGCAAAAGATTTAGCGCCGTGTCCCGGGTCTAGGTCTGGCCCATGGACCAGCTCATCCATTTGTGGTCCGTGCGCTGGAAGCTGGCGTAAAGCATCACAACCACCAGCCACCAAGTTTGGGTAGTTTGCACCAGTTTGTGGGTCATTTCTCCGCTATGCATGTGAGATGGGCTTCGCTGTAGAACATGAACTACAAAGTTAACTGCTTTCAGCTAAACCACACTGATCTCCACCTTGTGTACGACAAGCTAAGAAACATCTGTAAAACAAGTCCTGGCTATTCAACATTACTCATCAGTTCAGTTGGCCTTGTTTCTTTCTGTAGAAGACTGACACATACATTTGCCCTTTCACAGGCATTCCAATGTTCAGTTTATAAGGTGCTTTGACGGTCAGTGTCAAGTAGTGATACGAAAATTCACCTGTTGTGGGAGACAGTCTCCCTTAAGAACATTCTAACTGAAGTGATTTTCACTGAAAAATGCAGGTAATTTTAAGCCGCTATAATTTTTCATTATTTTATTTAGAGAGAGAGCTTTAATTTTTTATTATTTAATCAGTGCATCTATGGCTCAAAAGTATTTAAACAAGGACATTTTTGGTTATTGGTGTAATACTGCTCAAATAATAGGTAGTCAAAAATAGCAGCCAATAATTATTCTGGTTGAGAAATATCAGATTTTTTTAAATGCTTTCACTCTGGAAAAATATGACCACGTGTGTACAAGCACATAGACATTTCTTTGGAATATTATAATTATCATTCATTTGTACCCATTGACTGTTGAAATGAAGGTTTACCTGCTTACAAATAAACCATACTGTATATAAATAAAAACCTTCTGAAAATGTCTTGAAATCTGAACAAAATATAAAATTCTATATATATATATATATATATATATATATTTTTTTTTTTTTACTACATGAATTCAGCTACTTTAATTTTACTAAAATTCAAATTAAAAATCTCAAACAGTGGAAACTATTTTATTTTTTACAGTTTCATAGAGGAAGCAGCCAGTTTAGTCCACACTGACAAAATGCCTCAATCCACAATAAGAACAGATAAAACCTCATGATTAAAGCATACAGAGTTCCTGCAACTTACACCAAAAAAGACAAGTACCAGCAAGTTCACATCTACTTAGTCCACACCAAGTAATCTGGAGGCTGCCTGGCTCTTTCATTTAAATATTACACTTCTAAATGTAACTGAAGAAGTCTGTGCACGTGTGGTGGTCCATGGTTTTCATAGAGAAGAAACGGATGCATCTCCAAAAGGGGGTCATAAAATTAAGAATGGGCTCAGAGTCAAAATAAGTCCATGGTTTGAGCTCCAAGTTATCCTCAGTAATGTGAAGGTGATGTCCCCTTCAGGTGATCCCAGTTGTTGTAAAGAGCATACAGGCTTGACATGGCTAAACCAACAAGACCTCCTCTGGCAGCTCCTTTGAGTCCGGCTGTACAAATCAAATGCATATTTTTATCAATGAATACAATAAACATTATGTTCATTAGATTAAATCAGTCATGGCCATATTGTCTCTTTCAGCAAAAAATGTGGTAACTAACATTTAGATATCTTTATATAGCTATATCATACACTTGTGAAAACATAGCTTTTGTATGACTTATTACTTATTATGAGGCAATAATAATTGGTTAAATAAAATGTCAAAAAGTCATTTTTTTATTGAACAACACTGTAATATGAACATTGTGAATTTTAACCAGTGTTGGGTACATAACTTTCAAAACGTAATTACTAATTACATCACCTATTTTGTATTTAAATTACTTCACCAACTCTGAAAAGTAATTTAGTTACTCAAGTAATATAATTATTGAATTTTTCATATTATATAACCTTGCTTTAGTTTTACACAATTACATAACCAGAGAATATTAGTTTTTGATTTTCATTCATACAAATAAAAGTAGACACTTCAAGCTTCATATAGATACGTTTCTACTTTTAAAATGTAAAAATTTTAGTCTAATGTGTATGGTTTCTCTTTAAATCAGAATAACTGAAAGTGAATGTGCGAGGGCACCAGCACTGCACTTTACAGTCTGATTAAATTACATTATACTTTTAATTATTTGGACACATGCAAACAAACTTATTTTAAAATTACAATGTACAATAAATAGCATATATATTAAATGGATAAGAAATAGGTTTTCTCCTGTGTTGGAAAATATAAATAATTTATAAACATGGCAAAACTAGTAAGATAATGCACTATTTTTACTGATGAACATTATAGAGGAAGAGTTAACGTTAGCCCCTTTCACACATACAATATTTACTGGTAAATTAGCGGTAAGTTACCATTTAGAGATCATGTGTGAAGAGGACCTTGTCAAACATCCCAGTAAATTTGTTCTGACAATCAAAAGACGGTTGTTAACAAGTTGCTAAATGGGACTACAGGTGCTGTCAAGGACATTAAAATGTCATCATGCTGAACAGTTTATTCATTTACAGTATTTTCCAATTGTAGTTTATAGTACAATTAATTGTAGAATTACCAATTAATAGCGTCCCACATTTTATATTGTTGTTCGTTTTTTTAGCTTTAACCCAAAATGCAACAAGTCTTTGGATGGAAGATGCTCATTTCCTACTGATGCGGAGGCTCTGGGTTTACGATTATTTAATGTAAACACCACATTTACTGGCTTAGTTCCTGTGAAAGTGAAACTAACGATGCATAGGGCTAACAGCCACGCTAAAATTAATAGTTTTTGGCCACATATGAAGCTGTTTTCTAGAAGCAAGGATGAAATAACATTGTGTACCTACCCTAACAAAACAATAGATAAAATGTGGTAATTTATTCACTAAAATCTGACAGATTTGATCTGTCATTTAACAGATTAAATGCACTAGAATTTTATTGAATAGTACGTGGAGAAAAGTTTAATTAAAATATTCTTATTAGTCAAGGATTTAGTGACTTTTAATGTACCTTAATTTGAAATTTACAGAAATATGTTCTTTCATGTCCTTTAGTTTTAGTTTATTTATTCTATTCTATTTTGTATATATTTCAGTTTATTAAGGTTCATGTAGAGTGAATTAACATACAGACTACATTTTTTTCATTGAACACATTAAAAACAGGTTTGTTGTTGAGAGTGAGGTGGTCGTCACATTGAAGGCAAGCGACCACGGCGCTGTAGTTTGTTTACAGCCTAAGTTTAGCTTTTAAGTTCAAACATTTAGGTATCAAAATTCATAAAAGTTACATTATGTTGATGGACAAAACGCCTACGTTTCATGAACTATGATTGAACAACTTTTTTTTGCCACAATCCAAAAGCCTTTGGGAAAATCCTACTGGCTTTTTGGTTGTGAGCCCTCTCACACCATTGGTAGGAAAACCCATTTTTTCCTACCAATGGTGCTGGAGGAACACTACTCTTTTCCTCACCTGTGGATTTAAAAAGCATCCCAGTTAATGTTCCTGCTGCTACTGTGTTGAGGTCATCCTCTGCTCCCCTGGCCTTTTCAATGGCCACACCGAACACACTGTACAAAAGAGCTGTTGAGAAAGAGAGGCAAGCATTTTATTATGCACGACTTTCTACAATTAATTGCACAACAGATGTGTAATTTTTTTGCACAAGCCGTTTAAATTCGATGCATTTTCTTACCCACAGATCCTAGTGTGTTGGCCCATGATGCTCCTTGTCGCGTGACCATGTTCAAAATTCTGAACATAAAAGATCAGCGTTAACGTAATTGCAGGTAATAATATGCTCTAGTGTGCGGCGATGATTTTGCTGCACCAAGGTTGAAGTGCTCTTCCGCCATACTTTATAGTTATCTTTTTTTAAGCTGCTTAAAATAGCCATGTTTTATTTTGTGTCACCATACTTGTGTAACTAGTCATGCAACTCTTTAAATAGGGAAAACGTGGAAGTTTGGCTGTTTGGTGGCTTCTAAGTTTATCCGTTTGGATCCTAAGGAATGAACAGAACTAAGCTAAATGCTAACATAGTGGCACTGTGCTGTAAAGTGATTAAATTCACACACTGAGAAGGGAGAGATACGCATCAACTGGTCTAATTTGAGGGAAGAACATAGTCATTCAAAGAACATAACATAAAAGAACATAATTCAAAAACGTAGTCGCCTCTTTACGCAAACAAATGGTACTTCTTGATAGTCTAGCATCATTTTAGTCACTGTAAAGTTTTATCTGTAGTAGCTTATCCACAATATGTGAAATGTAGATGCTGACAAAAGGTGTCACTGCAAAAGGGCTAACTAACGAAATGTCAAATCAATTCCTTTACGAATTTCGTAAAAAAAGGGGTAAAATGCACTGCAGCGGATTTGTTATAAGCTGCATCACATCAACGTTATAGTGACTGATTATACAAAAAGATCTATACAGTAACCTAAATCATTTCTAATCAAAGTTTAAACAGGAACAAACACTTACTGGACATTTCTGGGTTTTGACCATGGCATGTCTCTAGTTTCTGTCAGGCCCATACGGAGCCCATTAAGTGTCCCAAAAGCAGCGCCTTTAAAGTAATAAATAACAGTTAAATGGGTGACGATTAAAGACAAAGGACTAATCAAAGCTTGAAAAGAGTCAGGCCTCACCTGTTATACAGCATCCCCCGATGGTGAAGAAGGCCAGCTCAAAGCGACCACGGGTTTTATTCGCCCCAGTTGGCAAGATAAACTCATCAGTGTCCTATGAAAGCAAGACAAGCACCATTATAACGTCTTTGATGTAAGATTTTTGTATTACAGTAATCTTGTATGAACAAGAGAACACAATATGTGACACTGGACCACAAAACCAGTAGAATAAGTAGAATGGGTATATTTGTAGCAATAACAAAAGTATCTATTCTATGAAGATATTTAACAAATTTCCTACTGTATTTCGGCCAAATACTGTCCTAACATAAACGATACACCAATGACTGGTTGTGTGGTATACATTTAGTATATATTGTGACAGCTTAGACTTTGTCAATTCATAAGACAGACTCATTTTTACCACAGAAAAACTATAAACAGGTCTGAAACATAACTTAGCTGTGGTATTACATAAACTCACCTGCACAAGGTAACGTGGGTCAACATTGAGATAGGGCGAGAGAGGGCTCATACCACTCACTGAAAAAACAGATAACACTTACTACATATTATCAGGAATAAACAGACAGCCTCAGTAACTAATTTGATGTGAATCAGTTAAAGTAAAGCAAAAATTAGCCACATGAGTTAGCACTTACATGGGACTCCTGCGAGCTCAGTATTTGAATAATCAGGGGTTCCTCCACCGAAAAGGCTCCCGAGTCCCCCTTTAATACCTCCTGATGCCGATGTGTTGTTATCCATGTCTTGAGAGATTATACAGAAAAAACGGTCTCGAAAATTAGACCTCTTGCTTACGCGTCCAACGAACCTTACGCGAACCTTAGCGACACCAAACGATTTTCTATATCGATCCCTTTGTTTTGTATATTGTGCTGTTAAAAATTAAAGTCAGATGTCACTATGTTCAGCTGAAAAGTGTTGATGATGGATAATTAGAGTTTTCAGTCTCTGACCGAGAGATTCTGTATCGCTGACCTCCACATGCTGCCCTGCCGTAAAGCGAAAGGACACTGCTGACGTAATACTGCCGTAAAATTACTCGGGCGATTGCTGAAGATTTCATCAAATTAGTAATATGCATATATTACATTAATAAAAACAAATATTAGTATGCTAAAATGAAGTAGGTGATATCGATATGAAAAGCATGCGATGTCGTTCTGAGGCTATTGGTATTTGACAGACTTCAACGGATGTGGCAGTTGATTACACGACATTTTGCGACCGTCAATGTTTTGGTGCGAAAGGAATATTTCTCATATTACAAATAAATGTTCATGTTCATATTAAGTGAGTTTAAATGAAAAAAAATAACGTTAAGCCTTGAAAACAATGAAAACAAACGGAAGATCAACAACTTAAAAACAACTTTTCAATGATTTGTAGTAATAAATAAAACGAAAACTAATTACAACCAAGTAACTTAATAATAAATAATTATTTATTTATCCAATTATTTATATTCTGGTGTTATG
Source organism: Puntigrus tetrazona (assembly GCF_018831695.1). Lineage (NCBI taxonomy): Eukaryota > Metazoa > Chordata > Actinopteri > Cypriniformes > Cyprinidae > Puntigrus > Puntigrus tetrazona. The sequence goes on along the minus strand of NC_056710.1, from coordinate 15,384,318 downwards.
ATATCCTCTTTGTTATTTACAGATGATTTTATGGTGACAGTCATAATTGATTTACTTCAGTTTAAATGATTCTGAAGAATTTAGACTGCATGTTTGATGTAGTTCGTGAGGAAAATGTTTTAATTGTAAAAATAAATCTCTCAACCTCTGCCGCCATTGAAGATGATTTCCCACTAGATGGCAGACAAAGACAAATAAAAAAAAAAGTTTCTCGTGACTGTTTTGAGCTTCTTTTTTTTAAACAGTTTTTTCTTCTTCTCAACTGATTTGTTAGTTTGTGTGGGGGAAAAACATCTACCTCACACCGAATCCTGTGCCACGATAAAGCATGTCCACGTGATGCATGCTTGAAAGCACAAATGGTTGTTTAGCACCATAAAGGTTGTGTTCTGATCCTCCTAGCTCACACGAGATTTAAGAGGAATTTGCCGTGTGGGAGGATGCTGAAGCAGAATTCTATCACCGCAGCTATTTTTTTTCTGTCTCTTTCTTTTCCACCCCTTGAGGTGGAGCAATAACGTTTGCCATTGTTGTCATTCTGTGAGCTCAGACTTCCTGGCATCCACACTAAATTACCCAGGGCTTTCTGTGGGAGCAGAAATGGCTCACTGTTCCCCAACAAAAAGACCATTCACAGCCAGTGGAAGGCCTCCTATAGACAGCCCACAGTGCTGAAGAGAACCAGAGGCAGTCGAATAGAGACAGGCACCCCGAGTAACATGGCCGCACTGGGAAATGACTGTGATGTCATAATGGATTCATCTCACAAAATATCTTTTAATCACGCTTATGTTTTATCATCACGCTTTGCTGTCAGGCTTATATTCGGAGTTTTGTGCCAAAACTCAAAAACAACAATGTTGAGTACACACAAAAAAAAAACTCCAGAAGGACCCCAAAGGGGGTGTGTTACCATGGAGACATGAAAGCTGCGCAGAGCCTCTGTTCCTTAAACTAGTTTAGAGGAGATGAGAGGGGAGGACGAGAGGGGGTGGGGGTTCAAAGGGGTCCTCTGAAACCTTTCAGATGAAGTCTTTAAAGCCATCATGCTTGTTTCATAAAGAGTAAACAACAAGCATAGCACAATAGTATTGTTGCTTGCTTTTTGAAATACATCCGAAATATTTGTGTGCGTGTGCTCATCATATGTTCATAAGTAAATGTTTTAAAAAGAAGTCGTACATGCTCATCAGAACTGTATTTATTTGATAAAAAACTGTAAAGCAGTAATATTGTGAAATACTCTTTTTTTGGACACATACATAAAATGTATTCAGCAAGGATACCAATACAATATATTTAGTAGTAAAACCTGTTTTTAACATTAATAATAATGTGTACTTACCATCAAAACAGTATGTTTGGGAATTATTTCTGAAGGACTGATCTGATGGAGACTGGAGTAATGGCTGATGAAAATTCAGATTTGCCATCTCAGGATTTAACTATTTATACATATTGCCAAATATAATAGCAAATATTATTTATGGATGGATAGATAAAAAGATAGCAATATACTAATTTATATATTTAATCTAAAAATATTTAAATGTTTAGTATATCTTTTAATCGTTTTAAAATATTTGACAATATTACTGTTTTTGCTGAATAATTAAACTGACTACCATATATTTCTTTCCGTACTATAGAAGTCAATAGGGACCAACGGTTGGTTCTTCAGCTTTCTGCAAAATAACTTATTTTGTGTTCAACATAGGAAACAATCTTAAACAGGTTTGGAATCACATGAGGGTGAGTAAATGATGACCGAATTTTTATTTTTGGGTGATTGCTTTAAAGCCATCGCATTTGTCACAAGTATGACATACTGTAGCTGTTTGATTCATACAACAGATGTAAAAATAAAATCACTTATTATTGGATGGATCAAGGGCTTATGACCCACTGGCATTTTGAAGTAGGGTCCTCGGCACTTACTAAATACTAAATGTATTTAAGGCACAAACACGGTGTTCTACTTTGTTATGCTTTCACGTTACGGTCAAATGTAACTTAACAGATTCACTGTGCCAGAGTTCAGCAGAATCACCTGTTTTAAAGTCTCTGGAAACTTGGAGTTCACACAAACTCAACAGCTCCCCCTTAACGTGGATTTGTTTCGTTAAAGCCCAGCTGACAGTCGCAACAGATTTACGTAAGCCTTATAATATCCCAGATACAAAGTAAAATCCAAGAGCCATAGTTGTCCCTTGGCTTAGATCTTGTCATTTCAAGCTCCCCGTTATTCTCTGGCAGTGCTTTAGGACTTTGGCTTGGCTGTGAATGTTCTCCACTGTGGCCTGCCAAGTTCTGCTGTCCTCTCCCACCAGTCTGGGCTGTGTCCAGCCTTGTGGAGCCAGAGTGGGGGGCCAGGACTGAGCCAGACCCCGGGCCCCATCCTCTGAAAGCAGGCAGGAAGGGTGGGGGGACCCCACAGAACGAGAGGAAGAGGAATGAGGATACCGATGGATGACAGAGAAGCATCCTACAAGTTCAAACGCACCATGTGTGTGTCTGAAGTACAAGTAAACTCGGCTCCTGTACATCTTTACTTGGAAAGCCTATTGGATGTAACCGAAGCGAAGCGGCACCCCGCTGTGAGACTCCGCTGTGGCGTAACATCTGTTGTGTCATCCTGTTTAATTTTTTCCGTTCTTTATATGCACCCCACCATCACCACCTCTGATATTTCTCAGATCTTTAGCTATGAATAGAAACAATTACACAAGCTAGGTAAACAGCGATGACTTCCTCTCTTACATAAACATTGATGGATGTGTCTGTGGAAACGGTTCTTTAATAGAGCAGAAGGAAGCGTTCCTTGAGATTTGTTCTGTCCGAGCCCTTTGGGAGGACATTCCCCACCCTCCTCATATCCTCATGCTGGACAGGTCTTTGTGGTCATTGTTTAAGATCAAGTGAGGTTCGTTTCCTAGAAGACCTGGACTTGTGCTGACACTCCCAACAGAACCGACCTTCCCTGATTTCAGATGGTTAAACACAATAATGCAAAGCTAAATGGGATGGGTGTGAGTCAAATATTAGTAAACAATGACAAAATTAATGATGATTAAAACTCAAATATTTGCAATATTTATATATTTAATATAAAACATTTAAATGTATATATAAAATTACTTTTAACTGAAACAGTGCAGCTTAATATATGAATTATTCACAATATTTTTTTTTCATTTCAGCTTCAAGAACTATATGTTTTCAAATAAAAAATAAAATGAAAATAATTAAGGTATAAATGGCTGTATTATTGTAGTCATTTATATTGCATAAATTATTCTATATTCATTTTCTGTTTAAATCTTAATTGTAATACATAACATATTTATACTTAATTTACTATACTAATAATAATTGATGTTTAATTAATGCTTATTTTAAAGTAGTCCTGCAGCCCCCTTGGAAGTATACATTGTTTGAAAGGTTGTAAAATATTAATTTAAAAAGGTACACAACATCATTCTTGTTGCTGTCTGATTCACTGAATGTCTGATTAGTATATATATATATATATATATATATATATATATATATATATATATATATATTCTAAATATATTATTTTGAAACTAAAACTTTTTGTAATAAAATGTAATGTAATAAAAAAAGTTTGAATTTCCTGTAAAGGAAGGCAGAGTATTTCATAGAGGGTTTTCAGTTAAAGCTAGCTAATGTTGGCTAACATCTTTAACAGAAAGCCTTACCGTTTTTTCTACAGTTGCCATATTGAATTTTTTAATTCATTTCTCTACAAGGAGTCTGTCGCCTCTTTCTCAAACTCTCAGGGTTTAGCTTGCCATTGGCATCCAATAAGATCAGTAGATTGACAAGGAAGGAAGGAAGGAGGGAAGCAAAGGGTTCTATTTTCGTTTAGTAAGTTAGGACAGAGAGTTCTGAGTTGGTTTGTGAGTATAAAGGTTGCAAAGGTCATTGCTGCCTCTGAGGGGGAAGTCAGAGTGCGAGTCAACGGAGTATACTGTGTCTCTCTCTCTCTTTACAGGGACTTACCCAGTTCATCTTTCCTCTTTGGCCCTCAGCTAAAACCGTTATCCATTCCACTCATTAAACTTGCTGCCGCATTACGCTCCATTACTTTGGATAGTGCCTGTATGTGCATGTGTTTTTGATAAGGTAAGCAGCACTGTAGAGTTAAGGAGGTAGGCGGGGGCATCAGAAAATGTACAAGACAGGAAATTGAGGTTTTAATTGCAGGTTAGAGATAGAGAGAGGATGAGGGGGGGAGGAGAGATGGAATGATTACCTAACATAGCAGCTAGTAATTTGGGACAGGCAGGAACCATTTAACACAAAACGCGTGGTGTTTAATGAACAGTTTGCCTTCTGTGGGAGAGAATTAATCACACTCTCTCCTTTTCCATCCATTCCACTTTCTCCCTCTCAGCGCCTGTCCATTTTCCATTTTGTGTGTGTTTCTGTATGCTATAAAAGGAGCAGTACACCTTAAATGAAAACCCTGGTATTAGGACTACTCGCCTTAATGCCCTCCCAAAAGATGCTCCTATTTCTGCTCACATTTTACAGTGACCATGCATATTTTTAATCTCCAAAAATGAAAAATGCTCTGTGCATCAAGCCTTCTTTAGCTATTATTGCTCGCTGTTCATCAGACTAACATTTTTCTGCCTTTGTGAAATTTCACGTTCAAAAAATGTCCAAGCACCCTTCTCAGAAGTCACTTTTGTCCATGTGGTTAAATTTGAGTGAAATAGTTTTTGGCAAAATATTTAAAATACTTATTTACGAGCTGTGCTTTAACCTATACATTGCTACATTATGGAAGACATTGTTCACTAAATGACTGAGGTAAATCAGAGAATCCGTTCGGCGAAAGAATCGTTATTTGAAGCTGGTTTTGGATAGTCGAATCAGTATTTTTAATCATTTTCGAAAAACAACATGCCAATCCAGTTGACTCAATCCAATGCTTTAAAAGTTAATGCATCTCAGTCTTTCCTCACACAAAAGGTTGGCTATGGAATATATTGCACTAGTTGTAAACCACTTTCATGAACGTTAGTCTATTTTTACATTTTTGGAGTTCAATAACCATGGCCTCTGTGAACTGTTGGGTGGAAACAGCAGCATATTCTTGGTAAGAATAATTATCGATGGAACAAAATATGAGTTTAGAATAAAATGGAGGTGAACTCATATTATATTGTTCATTTTGCATTAAACATTATCTTTGTTGTCACATACTGTGACGGTCACAGATTCAGTTCTTTTGGATTTGACCAGATTTGTTAAATGCAGGCTATGGTTGGCAACTTTGCTATAAACTGAAAAGGGAACAAAAGCTAGTAACTATGACTCTTGGGTGCAGTGATGAGGTCTTTTGGGAACTAAAAGAGTCTGATTAGCTTTATCAGCTAAACACAGACCATTACACACAACGGCAACTCATTAAAACAATGTGCGAACAGTTAGGAAACAGTTTTTAGAAGGTTATTCGGTTATAGGTTTCCTTCACGACTCCAGTTCCTCTCAACGCTGAACCACTGACAAACAGAAAATGCTATCCTGACCTCTTGATTCCTGTGAAGATATTCAATGCTCAAACGAGGAAGTGATTTGAAGCTTACATTTTATAAGCCTGATGTTTGTTACCGTAGTTAGTGCTGATGTGCGTAGCTGAAAACTATTCCAGTTAGTGGGCGTTATTGGATTGACCCCCAGTTATTTTACAAAAGACAATGTTTGCTGCTTTTGTTTTCTTGCACATTTCAGAGAATCTGTAAAGTTTGGCTTACACTGGACTCAATGGACTCTTTGAAAGACAATTACCGGCGTAATCTGCAGTTACTCTTTTCTTCTTGACTCTTAGAACTTTCCAGAACAACTCAACAGATGGTTAAGATACAAAAACAAGCGCACACAATAGAGAATGTTGAGAAGGAAAGAATAATAAGACTGTGAAATAGAAGTGGGTGCTCGTCCATCTCAAACAACCATACCATTTATATAGATTTTACTTCTCCTTCAGCTGTTTTTTTTTCCACCCCCTAATCATCTTGTCACTTTGGTGTTAAATGCAGCTTTGTTCAGTATGATCAATTAAACAGTACAGAGAAGTTTGGATCCAGATCTTCTCCATTATCTACAGCAGACCTGAATCAGATTAGTAGGCAAAGTGTTCTGGCACATGTAAAAAGCACAAGAGAAAGAGCGACCAAGTTAGTTTCTTTTTTTAAAACTATGATTTTAATATTTCGCTATTGCTTCTCAGTACAGAGTTTAGTCCAGCATATTTCAGTCAGTAAAACACTCTTTTGCTTAATTTCACACAAATCCTGTTCTAAAGATTCAAAGCGGACAAAAGAAATTATTGACAGGGTTAATGAATAGAAATCAATCATCAAATGTTAGTACAATCGGCAAGAAACGATTAATCAAATTATATAACTAGAAATGGTTAATAGCTTACAATTTACATAAGAAGGCACAGAGGCAAAGCAACAATGACAAACCAAACACCCCAGCAAATAAAAACCACTTTAAAACTTGCTCAGAGTGAGGCTGGAACCAAATGATATTGTTCATCAAACAGGTTTTTCCATATTCCATCGACTATGGAATTATATCATCATGGGAAAAATATCTCTCATTTCAATTTTTTGTAATAAGGCATACTGTTCATATCTGGAAATGTGATTTAATGTTATTTCTCACATACAAAATATGATAGAAAAATACATTATAAAATGTTACAATGGTTATAAATAGGACTGTATATTTTCCAATGCAGGGAGCTGGTTGGGATTGCGAAAGAAAAAAAAAATGACAACAAAAATAAGCGTAAATGTAGAGTTGCAGTTCATTGGCATATACAATACATAAACAGTCACTCACACAATCGCCCATAAACACACGCTCACACACATAATGACATGTCTATAGTAATACTGCATGGAAAGCAAACACTAAACCAAAAAAAAAACACACACATCAACAAACAACTCCAGTTTCTAGTAGATCTGAAAGGATGAGAAATCCTTGTAAAGACAATTTTCATCCGTTAAACGTATTTGCAGGATTTATACTTTCCAATTTGCAATTTCCAAGTTAATAAAAAAAAATTACATGCAACTGCATCACAACCTCAAACGTCTAAAAAGTATTGCATTTGTTCTGCATAAATACAACCAATATTATTAGAAAAGGAGATGCATCTTCTCAAAATCCAGTTATGACAGCCAAATTACAAAATGTAATTATAATTTTGTTAATACGCTTTTAGTTTCATCGTTCTTCAGCACTGAAATGGTCTGACATTTTAACTGGAAGACCAACTGAAGGAAACTTATTTAGTCATTTTAATAAAACTGAATTGCATAGAAAGGTATGGAGAAACGTGACACGCCTGCATACAAACATGCTCCTCTAATACACTTCAATTCTTCAAAAGGAATAAAATGAGCTCTGTACTAATTAACCTCTAAGCTTTAGAATATTCATCCTGATGAATGGAATAAATGCTTCTTAAGATAAAAGCAGACTAAAAATACGGAAATAGTGACCAGTAACAGTAGGGGGTTTCATTGCTGTGTAGCAGATGTAGTGATGAATCTACAAGCATATTAGAGAGCTTGTACATATACATTATCAACTACAAACTAATTTTGAGCACAAGAGCTCAGTTACCACCTAATGTAGTGTGACAGGGTAAAACTCAATCATTATTTGTAAATAAAAATGACAAAACTCTTGACAAAAAATTGTAGTTTTTGAGTTTAACGCCTGCGACATTGTTCTGTACACCTCTTGTTTTCATGAATAAAGAGGAATCGAACAGAAACACCTGATATGTTGGCATATAACACAATGATGGACATTCATACTTGCTCATATTTTATGATATTATGTAAAATAAGGCACTTGGTTTTTTATTTTAAAAAAAGACACTGTTTTGGTCTCAAATTTTGTTGTTTGTTCATCACATTTTGACAATACTGCTTTGTTTTTTAATACAAAAAAGGATCACCTTTGAAAAATATATATATATGTATATTCATATATTCCTGTGCAGCACCCTCGTATCAAAAAGATATTAACTGATGTTCAGTGTTTGTACACTTGCTCATGTGGATGCTTTTCAACAGCTCTCTGCAGAAAACGCTGGTAGGCAAGCATGGCTTTTACATCCCTTATGGACATTTGGACCTATAAATCAGTTTTAAAATAAACTTTTCCAAACTCTTCAGGATGGTATGAGAACTGCAGTGCACAAACTTAGAGAGTTATATAGAATATTATGCTTCTAAACCAATAAAGATTTGTGTTTATTTAGTGTGTGCATGTGAAAGGCTAACAGTAGGATTTTAGGTGTCGCCCAGACAGCGTTATTGCTTTATGACACTTCAGTGCAGGCTGGGAAGCCCAGGTCACCTGACCAAGGAGGTCCTCGGTTTGAGAAGGGGAGCGATTCTGTTCTGCGGGTGGTGGCGTGGGGCCATCACGACTTCTCGGCTGTGTTAAGCGAATTAAAGCTGCTTCTGGGCTCACCAGCAGGCCGCCAAAACATAGAAGCGAAGGACGAGAGCCAGAGAACTGGTCAGCAGGCAGGCAATGGTCAGGTCATCATTGGGTGAAGAGTTCAGAGGGTCATTGGTTAGTTGCCGGTGGCGGCTGGGTTGTTAGAGAAAAAAAAAATAAAATGGACAGACAGAGGGGAAACGAAAAAAAAATAAAAAGGACATAAAGAGGACACAAAAGAAAAAAAGATAGAGAAGGAGATTAGTTTCAGCTAGTGACGGTTGGATGACAATATGACATTACTAATTCCAGCTACTGTAAGAGAAAACTGCTCAACATCTACGTTAACACAGCAAAATCATGAAGGCCTCATGATTTCACTCCAGAACCCATCTCCCAGGTGAAAATGGTTAAAGAAGCAAAGAGGCAAATCAATTATAGAGTCATTACGAATTAAACTTAACAGCACTTAATAGTTAGTAGCAGTCAATTAAGTTTGGGTATTTGGAAAAAACTGACAGCAAGACGTAAAAGGGCTTCAATCCTGGATTAAAAGATGCTCATTTTTCGAGGAACGATCCTCTGACTGCTATTAAGCATTAGAGTGCTGCTTCAATACAAAGCCACAAAGCTGCTAGTGATAATGATATGGATTCATGAGTAGTTACAGAGGTGTGACGAGAGAAGTAAAATCAAAGAGTGACAGGCTAATCAAAAGATTTCTAGACAGTGCAAAACTTTTTTTTAACTCAACTTTTATTGCCTTTAAAATTTGACTATTTACAAAAAAATACAGAATGCTAATCCAAACAGAATGATACTAAAGCATATCGGCTGAAATTTAGGGCTACAACAACAAAAGAAAACAATTAGAAAAAGACATATCTACTTTTTTTCGCAAACCTGGAACTTATAAGACTGTAATAGGTACGACATCCTAAAAGCAAAATGTACCCCTTAAGGAAAAAATAATAATAATAATAACAACATGGCATTGTTTTCTATTGTTTACTAGTATAAATTCCCTATTCATTTACAAATACAATAGAATTTCATAAATGTTCTTGCTTTATAGTTAAACATATTGCTTTCATAAACTCATCTTAAAAAGATCACACACGATAACTATGTTCTTTTCCATACATTTGACAAAAAAATAAAAATAAAAAATCAAAATAAGCTTACTGCAAAACAACAAACAAGAAACAAACAAACCAAAATGGAATATTTCTTCAGTTCATCTGTTGTTCTTGTGCTAACAGTTGGCCACATTGTATGACCGTCCTGCTTTGATAAACATCCTAACATCTCATGAGGTTTTGCCGTTTTGTTTTTTTTTCTTGTTTCACTTTGCTCTGTCCGAGTATCGCAGACAAGGAGCCGGTGATTTAAAATCTTCAGTGCAAAATACTTGTGCCATATTTTTATGATGAGGAATTTCTTGAATGGGAGTTTAAGGGATCATAAGCACTCTGAAACACCATTGCAATGCTTCGGGTATACACCGAGCATTAAAAAAACATTTTTAAAGGGTATATGATGTGCATATGATGACTTAGACTCTCAAACAAGTCCTAACCTTCATAACCGTCTAGCCTATCTTGTGTGACACTGTCCAAACCAGGTGCTTGGAATATTTCATCCAATGCCTTTCATTCAAGGCAAATTCTCAGATATCTCTCTCTGAGGCTGTGGGCAGTAAGCCAGACAAGATAAATTGGACTTTTGTGCAATTTCACAATTGTTATGCATTAAACTGGTCAGTTTTATTGGTCTATTAAATTATGACATGTTAAAGTCTTATGGGTGTGAAATTCACTTATATTGATCAGTAGATTCTCACGTTTACAGTTTCTTTTTCAGGAGTCATAGTTATTATATGTACAGTTTTGGCACATCCACGTATTTGTAATATGAGATTAAATCAGTTTCATTACAGCGGTCTTTAGAAGCTGGTGCTGTAATTCCCTTAGATCCAGTTTATTTCCATTTAAGGCATATGAAAGATTTTGACATGAATATGCTCAATGACCCTGGCCAAAAATTATTCTTAAAAATTAACAGCTGATCGATACATAAAAACTGCATTTAAAAAAAGGTATAAATAAAATATGTAAAATGAGAAAAGATTCCAAACAATACATGAACAAAAAAAAAGTAAATTTTGCAGAAGTCAAAGTATCTTCAGTAATGAGATACAGCTTATAACAGGCCTGAAATAATATACAGTATTAACGTTTCTTAATTCATACGACATCTGTAGTATACATCTGTATCATGAATTGGGAAAAAACCAGCATAGCACCATCTTCTAAATCTAAATCTTATGCTGGTCTGGCCTGGCTGAACCATAAATAGGATTATTTCTTTTATCATATCAGATGGATATAGAGTAAAACAGAACTCCATTATTCTTAAAATAAAAACAGTTTCTTTGAAAGCTGCCGAAACAATGTTTCAAATGGATCAGAATGGGAAAGTAGATTTAAATGGGACACTAATGTATTTAAGCGACATAAAATAATCTGAAAATACATTAAAACTGAGAGAAGGATATCAAAGGAATGACAAATGAAGGAATAAACAGAAGCAAACAAACAGGTGAGCTCCATTACCCTTCATTGACTATGAGCCTGAAGGCCATCACAACGTCATCAGCGTAATGGAGCACAGTGGACAGTCAATTTTGCTCCAAAGTGGTTCTAACACTAACACACTAGCTGTTTTTCATCTACATCCACTAAGCTTCGGGTCATGTTTGTCCCAATATACAATGCATGTAAGTGCTGAAGTTATCAGATCATACTAACAGTCTGTTCCAAAACCTGGTGAGCTTCCTACAGAGGCAGTGTGTTTAGGCACATTTCCAATGTAAAGGCTTGTTTTACCTCATTTTATCCTGAGGTAGCGTACACAGTGGATAAAATAGGTATTGAACGCATTGCTATTTTTCACAGTAAATGTATGTCTAAAGATGCTGTTAACACACAATTTTTACCAGATGTTGAGAATGATCGAAGGAATCCATACATACAAATGAAACATAAGTAAAAGCAAGTAAGTTCAGAAATTAAGCTGTGTGAAATAAAATGGAATTTAACAGGGAAAAAGTATTGCACTACTGAAATGTATTTAATACATTTTACAAAATCTTTGTTGGTAATGACAGCTTCAAGACGCCTCATGTATGGATAATTGCATGCAATGCTCAAGTGTGGTTTTTGGCCAGTTCTTTCACACAATCAATCTTCAAATCTTGAAGGATCTATATGCCTCTTCTATGAACTCAGATCTTTAGTTCTTATTTTCTATTGGATTCAAGTCAGGTGATTGGCCGGGGCCATTCTAACGGTTTTATTTTCTTCGTCTGAAACCAACTGAGAACTTCCTTGGCTGTATTTGGGATAACCGTCTTGCAGAAACGTCCACCCTTGTTTCATGTTCCATCATCCTGGGGTTGGGACTGAATCAGCTAATATTAATTTGCACTGACAAGGCGCAGGATTGCTTTCTAAATATTGATAGATTTAAGCTGGCGTCTTGGTTTTCCATGTTTCCCTGTTCCCCGTTTCTTCATGTTCAATACTTTTTCCATGTCATTTCATTTTATTATGCATAACTTAATTTCTGTACTTATTGATTTTTTCTTTGTACGTATGGATTAGTTGGGTTGTTACCTGAAATCTGGTGAAATCTTTCACGTCAGCAGCGCCTTTCTAAATTTATTTTCTGAGAAAAACGATGACGCGTTCAATACTTATTTTACCCGCTGTATGCATGCTTCACAGAAAAGGCAATCTCAAATTGCGTTGTGCTGCGTTTCATTTATGTCATTACTGACAAATATTGATAAAAGTTGAGTCTTCTGTGCAGAATGCCATTAATGTTATGGAATTAACATTAACATTAACAAGGTTTCACGGCAGTCTTAGAAGATAACTCACTAAATTCTGGAACAGAGCTTAAATTTCAGATTTTGAAATGTTGTCATAAGCCATCAAAGGATGTTATTAATTTGTAACCGTATTCTATTTTTTAACCTTTGCTTCAGTGACCCCCAAAAAATAATACAAGTAAGCTGATAACACCTACAGTTTCAATGCATTTCCAGGTTGGCAGGTTTAGAGAGTAAACAAACCCTGCACAGTATGACTGGCATGTACTATACCTGATAACAGCAACACTGAAATCTCCAGTGATGCTATTTGTTTGGCAGGCTAATAATTTCCTCTGCATTGAGTGAGATGCAGTGAAAAAGACAGTGTAATCAGCATACTAAAGAAACACACACACACACACGCACACACGCGCACACATATAAACAAAGAGCACAGTTTAAACACTGGAGCTAAACTAACCTCGTTCTGCGGTCACTACCCTTTGGTAAGGATGGACGCGCATATCCTGCCTTCGTACTTTAGTAGTCACTGCACCTGCTCAGAGCGCAACATTGCCAACAAAACAAGAATTAACAGATTATTCATCAAAATACATTAAAACTACATTTCACACAACATTGTTTCACAAACAAGGCTTGTAAGACCAAATTACAAGGCACAAGCGATCTTTTCTCCACCTTGTAGTGAAATCACATCATGTGTCATTGCCCTTTCTCAATTTCTCAGGAAATCTGTCGCATTTCCATGAAAACACCAAAACTGCTGCTTTTTAACGCTCTTGACTATTTTATACAACGACTGTAATGGCCTTGTATTCTTCTCACTATGCAATATGCTTCAGACAATATGAATTCACTAGAGGCTATTTCATGGAGAAAGTTTTTCACAAGCATGTTATTATTAGCAATAATACTGATCACTCTCTAAATATCTAAGATACAGTTGCAGGAAAATAAGTGATACAAAAATTACAAGCTAAACAAATATAGATTACTTTTCAAACAGAGGAATGTAAGGCTTAATTATCAGTATTTATCTGAAAATATCCATTTTTAATCTATGAATAAGTCAACAAAACAGTTAAGACCAGTGTAAACATGAGTAGTAATGATCTTTAGTCTTTTGTTTCTTATAAAAAAATCAGTTTCTTCGTTCGCTCTTTTGTCTTTTTTTTGATCCAAGGCAGCTGTAAAGCAAAGCATTTTTAACACTCGTATGGGCTGAAGACTGTGTTAAACCCCTGAGCATTACTAGCCTTTTGTCGGGAAAGCCATACCTACAAGGACAAGACAGAAGGCTGGAGTTAGTCTCCTGGATCTCGGAGTAAAAGAGGACAAATTGTGTACTCTAAAATAACGATGGGAGGTATATGTGCATAGAGAAAATATCTAAAAACATGCAATATAACATAAAATATATATATTTTACAATATTACATCATTGCCGTCAAGCAGTTTTTCGCATCAAAAACCTTTCTTCATTTATTATTATATTTATTATATAAATACACACAATATTGTAATGTAATATTTGTATATTAAATATATTTATATGCAATATTAATTTATAAGATAAATATATGAAAAACATGTAAATGTGTGTATTTATATATAATGTACACAGTACATAAAGTATTTTAGATGTGAATAGTTGTGATACATTTTTGACAGCACTATTATATATTATAAATAACAATATATATATATATATATATATATATATATATATATATATATATATATATATATATATATATATATATATATATTATTTGGTTTTTTTTTTAATAAAACATTAATGTTTTTAATAATATTAATTTAACTAAATATATCATACCAGGTTTATCGTACTGCCCAACCCTAACATTTAATTGTGTTAAATGCATAACCAGTAAAAAAAAAAAAAAAGAAGACAAACATAATCAAATATCTTACCTAAAACACCACTTGAGTCAATAGGATATTCAAGAATGGAGGTTGCAGGGGCGAGGGTGTAGGGGTACTCGTAGGGTGCATAGATGATGCCTGACTCAGGGGTCTGGGGTACGAGAGTCGCGGCGGGGTGGGGCGTGCCCGTGGGCATGATGGCAGAGGTCTGGATCTGTCGGATGAGGGGCATGAGGGTGGGTGCTGCGGGTGCAGGGGTACGCAGAGCCGCTGTGGGCATCACTGGGGAGTGGCCGGTGATAATGCGGGGAGCTTGTGCGGTGGCGGCCAGGGAGAAGGCTAAGGCTGCTAAACAGAACAAGATGCACAAGAGCAAATACACAAAGATGTGAGGGGGAAAGAAATCGAGGGGCTAATCAATCTACCTTGACTTACGTTTCAAAATGTAAACTAGTAGTACACAAAACTAAATTACAATGCGCACTTTAACTCATCAAAATGGACAGCAACAAAAGAAAAGTTTAGGTTTCTATTACAATCGATTATTTTCAAAAGTCAAACTATCTTTTTAAAAAAAAATTCACATAAACCAAAAATAGAGAGCATGCCTAAAACTGAAATTATCTACAAAAACTGGTTTATAACAAATCTCTAAGCAGGATGTTTGATCAATTTCACAGCATTTTCTTGCAAGCGATGTCAACATAAAACTGAACATCCTAAAAGAGAGGAGTTGTGTTTAAAAGCCAGTTTTATATAAAGAGATCGATATTTGAGGGGAAGAGAAACTGCACAAACACAGGTCGATGTTCGATAATGTCATTCTTACGTGACTTGACATTGGCGTCTCTGTAAGTGCCGTTGAGAATGGCCAGCTCCATCAGCTGCATCTTTTTCAAGCTGTCTTCACCTTCGGCCTGCACACACACACAAAGAAAAAAAGCCATAGGAATAATTTACCACTTATTAGCTTACTTTAAAAACTCGATTGAAATTTTTGTCTGCTAAAATGTTTGAGAACACTGCAGAGCAGTGGTGCGGGAAAGCTTATATTTCACACTTGCTAACAGCTAGCAGATGATTTACTCTGCCACTGTTAAAACAAGCCAGGCCCAAGGAGCAGGAGGTTAAAGAAACAGATCTTATTACTCTCAACAGCGGCTGCTGGAATCAGCGCCTCTCAACATTCTCCATTTTCCATCGGCTCATTCTACAAGGGTCAATATTTTCTATTAAATGTAATATCTGTTGTACAAAAGAGACTTAAGGTTGTTAAAAATGCATATTGATGTATAAAATATAAAATGTAGATTTTCAGACAGTTTCAGAATAATTTGTCCCTTTCTGAACAATACATTTTAAATAGTGGGAAAAGTCTTTTGAAAAAAGTTTAATTACTGCAACATATTAGTATCCCTATAAAAATTTGTGAAAGTTTCACTTTCTTTTTTAAGTAAAATCAAACAACAAAGATATCTGGTCAAACTTTCAATTAATAACTGGCCATCATTTCATCATAAATAAAGCACACAATGTTTTGCTAACGTGTTTAAATAATTTGTTAATTTTCATAAAAGATAAAGTTGATAGGGTGGACAACCAGATAACAAGGTGGATCTTGGCATTTGACCTTTAGTGGACAAATGTGTTAATGGGTGAAGAGGCCATGAGATAAACAAGAAGAACAAGAAGAAACCCTTATGTTATATAAAGAATGATTTCAGAAATATATATTCTACACTGCAATTGTAAATTGCTTTCATTTTTCTAACCATATTATATTATATTAACGCTATGGGGCTGTTCCAAATCAAATTAAATCATTATGTATGCATATAATATTATTTTAAACAGACTGTATACACTGCATTGAGAATTACATAAACAATGTTATGCATTTAATGCGTTTAAAATTGGTATTAATGAGTTTTTAAAAATTGTATATTAAATTATAAAAATTTAGAAAATGAAATGATACACTAAATATGAAACTAAAGCCACTCACTACATTTGTTTAAAAAAAAATAATAAAAAAGAGCTGTTTCCCTCTTATACAGTTCAATTTCTCTGAAGTGAAGACACTGTTAATGATGACGTGGTCCACATGAACCCATAGTTCTCAACCAAGAGGCACAGAGGCCTTCAGCAAACTCCGAAGCAATCCAAAGATTACTTAAAATGAAACAAAATAAGTATTTAATGTGGATATAATACAGTTTCTGCTCTTAATCTCATGTTAATATTGAGTGCCTATAGAGTAATACTGCATACTTCATAGCTCTGAAGATTCTCTAGTTTTTAAAAAAAAAAAAAAAAAATTTAAAGAAATATACAGCTTTACACTTTTCTCTGAAAACAGTCAACAGGCTTATGCAAAGCAATCATCTGAAAATTGTGACATCTTTTTATAAATATTTAAAATATAAATTTGAAATTAACATTTTTATAGTTATACCAAGCAAGCTCTTAAAAAATAGCAGGCAGTAAATTTGAGATTTGTTTATTATTAATTCTTATCAAGTAAAGTCATAAACAAATGGGGAAGATATGAGGCCTTTGAATATTGTAGATAACAAGAGGCTTTGGAGTCAAAAGGTTCAAACAAACACTGACCTAAACCATTGTAGATCTCCTAGTGTTTTATCTGAGGATGTAACAGCCGCAAATGCACTGAGCTAACAGCAACAGTATAAAAATGTAAGCCCAAAAGAGAGAAAAGATCAGCGACTAAGTTTGGATTTTCGTCAAGCTCCCAGACAGTTCAGAGCAGGTCAGGGAGGGGCACGGCAGACAGTGCACAGAATAATATGAACTATGTCAGCAAGCAGAGAAGCGAAAGAAAAGCGGGGCCTTTTCAAATGGGGATCAGTGTGTGTGTACGTGTGTGTATGTGTGTGTGTGCGCGCACCACCCTTATCTCTGCTTACTCTGCTGAGATCTGCCAATCACTGAAGCTAGTGAATATCAGCCACTAGGTTTGTGAAAATATATTTAAACATTTATAATAAATTAAGTTTAAATATAAGTTTTGAAAGAATAGTTGCATTTGACAACAACAACAACATGAAAATGTGAATTATTCTAGTGAAATCCACATCTTTCCCATTAGCTTTTAGATGGAAAATCGGTGGGAAAAAGTATAAAACTGTATGTGTTGCATGTAAATGATTTTTTCATAAACTGGCATTACACGATAAATGGTCTTGAAAAAAAGTTAACTGAAAAAAGATATGCTTTAGTTTAGTCACCATTCAATTTTGCAAAGAAACAAAATGTTCAAACAGAAAGACTACAGATTCCATTCTCTGAGGGGAAAAGATGTCTTCCTAATATTTGGGGAATTGAGCTGGAAAATAATAATTGTGAAAGTAGTCTTCAGTGACATCAGTGCACGACACTGACAGAACTGAATTTAAGAAAACAATGAAACATTTTCTTCAGGCACCATTCTATTACAAAAAGTTATTTCTCAGAGTTTTGAACAAGTAGGCAATGAAAAAGGAAAAAAAGCGGAACGCTCTTTCCCGGGATGGTTTGATGAAGACAAACACAACCGTAGTGGGTTTAGCTCCAAGACTAGAACTTCCTGGAGTAAACAGCGTTAAACTAGCTTATCCCCCATTCAGGATTCCATTGCAGAGAAAGGGCACAACTGTCAATCAAGGATCAGTGCATCCCCAAGAGGGTTACCATGGCAGCGCCACAGGGAGTCCAGAAGCCCTCTCTCTTTGACAGAGGAGAAGGGATTACAATCCACAATTACACAAATATCCTGAATTCCACTCGCTACTACCCATACACTTACACTTTCTACTGTAAATAGCTGTTCATCAAAAAAGTTAATCATCAGAAAGTTTTTTTTTTATTTTACAAAGCACAAAACAGTTTTCGGAAATAGTGCAATTTTAGTAGATACTGTATTTATATACATTACAGTATATAAATATGTATACAGTATTGAAAATATCAAAACAATGTCAATCTTTTTCTAGGTTCAAACTTTACATTTTAGTTTAAAATCTTAAAAATCTTTAAAACACTGACTTGTTCTTCATGTAATATTAATGTTTTCCGTTTGGATTAGATAACTCTGATGTAAGAATATTGCTATATTTCTACGTCTAGCTCCATAGCTATATTATAAATAAAAAAAAACATTGTGGAAAAACACGACAGAAAAAGAACATTTCTCTCAATTCTCACTAGGCTCCTAATGGCAGTTCTTTTTAACCTACTGTCACTTCCTTTAAACCCAAAGGTTAATTGGCATTCAGCTCTGTGTCCCAGAGCAATGCTAAGATTTCCGTTGGTTCCCTGTGGGGTTCTTTCGAGTCTTGACCTCTCAGTCCTGTGCTCCTCATTAATTTATAAGCAAAGGTAATTAAGCCTATTAAAAACTGCCCACAGTGCTCACCTTTGCACATCTAGAGTCATGTGCGCTCATTGACTCCAAGCTCATTCTCATGGAGGGAAGCAACTCTGTTCTACCTGTCTGAGGATGCAGAGGGACTAGCAGAGATACTGAAGACCTGCTGAGCGCAGCTTTTTTTATTAAGCATGCTCTCCTTAAAGTAAATACATTTATCAGTGCCTAAGCAACATTTCTATGGGCCTAGTTAGTAGTTTGTTGATGCAAATCTATGTGATTTTTTTTTTTATCTAGTCTTATAAAAATACACAGAGTAGACATATCACTCACCGCAGGGACTAGGAGTTTCTTGACCTCCTCAACGGCTCTCTTGAGTTTGATCTCGGCACGGTTTTGAGAGTCTTCCACAGTGATGAGGACATGCAGGTCTTCATTCAGGTGTTCCCAGTTGGGCTTTCCTCTGTTTTGCTCTTCCTGTTTACAGAAAACAGAAGAGCTGCTTGAGAAACAGGGCTGTGCACCGACTTAATTCTTGAATTTGACTGGAGACATCAAAGATACAGAATTGCAACTTTAACAGTTTACTTTGAAGAAAGAAACTAAATGAAATTCCTAAATTTTTAGGCGGAATATTAGTAAACCAATAGAATATATAGAATGACCGACAGACAGACAGTTCTTTAATTCTGAATTTAGCAGAAACTAATTTCAGGTATATTTGGCCATTACAATTAAGCTGACAGCTAGTTAGTGCTGCACTATAAATAAAAACCCAGGGGTGTTTTTGAGTCTATTTTTTTGAGTCGGATTTTAAAATAACAAAAAGGCTAAAAATAAAGAGACGGACAGTCAGAGAGGAGACAGGAAATGACAGTGAGAGAGCGGTGGGTGGGATTGGGAAATAACTGTAACTTGGGTTGCCCGCATAAGCACCATTGGAAGACGTGTCAAAGCACATGCACAACCTGCCAGACCACATTTCCAACAAGACATTTCTCAAAAGTATTTTCCAGGGACATTTATAAGACTTTAGATCGATTGAGCATTCAGACCACTTCTTGTGAAAACACGGCACCCCAGTTTCCATGGAACTCGGATTTGCAGCTACACGTGGACATAAACCTAAAACAACCAACGGACAAGCAGCAACAGTTAGCCTGGAGACAAATGACTGTCAGTTTATCTCAGGGTTCAGACCGCCAACAGCAGCGACGAGCCGGTTGCCATAGAAATGGGGTGTTCGGGCCCAAGCATTGAGCCTTATTGAATGCATTGTCTCCAGCTGGGTTTTTCATCACAGCGGGGCTTATGTTTACGACGCAAAGCTCAGGCCTACAGAACAATCAATTACTGTGAACTCACTTGCCGCCTTCTGAGGTTCTCACTTCAAGCAATCACAGACATCGCCTTGGCCTCAAGGGTAAAGTTTGAATGAGAGAAACAAAGACATAGACGTCCCAGCCACATCCTTGACCGGGGGACGCCAGTCTCAGATCACAGTTGGTGGCGTTGTATTGGCTAATAACTGGCTGCCGCCTCCTCAGAATAGAGTAATTAGATGATCAAAAATGTTCATCCGATAAGGTTGCAGTCTTGTGCACAGCTGGTTATGTGCTAATAATAACTGTGATTTTGACTCTGAAACAGCAGCAACACAATGCATAGAGGTCCTAGTTTGGCCTACTTTGGTGGGCAGGCAATTTTGTGCACAACACAGCAAACTGTGAAAAAGTTGCTTGCATGATGCATTTAACTATAACAGCTATACATCAACAGTGAACGTAAAAGGCCATTCCAACACAAGCTATAAATTACAAAAAGGGCATGATTTTAGCAGGCTTTCTTAGGATATGTGCATCTATTTGAAGACATAAGTCCTCCAAACTCAAAAGCTCTATTTCACTTCCAACCATCAAACGCATGAACCTATTGCATGATCCAAATTACAGTGTACAGCATAAACAGACTATTTCGTCATGTGATATTAGAAATATAGCAGTTTGCTATAGGAATAATTGACATAAAAAATCATAATTTACTGTATGTCTTCCTTCTGTGGAATATGAAAGGAGTTATTGCAGGAGAACATTTCAGTTGTTCTTTTCTATACAATCAAAGTCAACAGTGACCATAAGATTTTCAGTGAATAACTTTAATTTCAGTGTGAAGAACAGCTAGCTACAAAAACTAAAACGTATTGTTATAGAAAAGCTAACCTTTTAATTCTAATAGCGAACACCTTTCACAGACCAGAAATCTAATTCTGTCTTTATTCCAGGAAATGTGACCATAAATTTAGGCAAAGAAAACAGATGCCATCTCCATTTGACGCCTGATTGTTTGCCTCTGGCTGTAACTTTTCTTATTTCTCTCTGTTCCTTGATTGCCATAATTTTTCACAAGATTTATGCACAAGTTTCACGCTACTGTCACAGTAGCGTCAGTGTTACAGAAATTAAGTTTGCAGAACACTACAGGGCTTGATGGTTTCACAATCTAATGTTCATTTTCGCTCAATGTTCAAAAGCACTCTTCAAAGATTTAATTTTGACATGCTATTATGACATGAGCATTTTGAAAAGCATAAACCTAGTGGCTGCTGTCAGAAAACAATTATGTCAACTTGAGAAAACAGCTGAGGTTTAAATCTTGAATTTCAATTGTCTGCTGTCAGCTTCCTAGATGTGCAACACCTCGTCTGGCTAAGATTGCTGAGCCACCAGTCTGTTTTTCTGTCTTGACCAACGAAACAGCCTTTATAAGCATCTCTGCTGTGAAAGACACAGGTTGGGCAATACTTTGCCTGAGGCATCTTGGTTCACTGTGTTACATTAATTCCCCATCAATCTGAATCTCATCAATGCCTCTAACCAAATATTTTACAGTGTATGCTCTTAATGTTTCATTCGCATGCTTGTGTAGGCAGTGGAAGTTGTGCTGTGAGGAATAAACACAGATGGCATATCCTTGAAAGTCTCAAACTAATGAAACTATTGATTTCTATTATGCAAAAAGGAGACGGCTGTCTCCTGAGGTGTCTGTGGAAACAAGCCTGAACTCAAGATAGTAGTTCATGCTTGCTAATGTCTAGATCTTACACTAAAAGCAAATAGTTTGACATCAAACATCTTTACAAAGCATAGATGCCATTAAAACAAATCAGTCTTCCATAGCATTGTTTGTTCTGTTCTTGCTTTTTTTTTTGTTTAGAATATTGAATATTTGCAACATGCTCAAATTGTTCTCCAGTTTAAAAACATGGGACTAAATGGTGTAGGATGAGACAAGGAAGTGAAACAGTATTCTTCGAGCTTGAACAACAGAGCATTCCCCTTTCTCTAATAGCACTCATTTTCATTTTAATGCGAGTCATTTTTCCTGTGTGTCAGGCAGCCTTGGAGGCTTGCAGATCATCTGCCTCAGTTCTACAGTCAGGAAGGCCATGCAGTCTCTGACAGGAATTCCATTAAAATGGAATCACCTGGATTTTGTCTCTTTCCATTTTGCATCTATTAGTTATGTTCTGGCCCAAAGGAAGTATATGGTCTTCCTTGCTAAAAAAACAAAACAAAAAAAACCTAACATGCAATAAAAACATGGCCCACAAGCCCTTCAATTTTAATGTTAAAAAAGAAAAACAAAGTCATCCTACAAGATTGAGCCCGAACCAACAACAAATGCAAAACATTTTAAAAAGCAAAGGAAAGAAAAGAAAAGCATGAAAAAAAATGTAAAAAAAAAAAAAAAAAAAGGTAGAAAAGTTAGAGAAGAGAAGAGATTATGAATATTAAACAGAAAGGAGAGTATGTAAATAATGAAAGAAAGAATTGAAAGGAAATAATAAAAAATTGCAAAAAATAAATGTATTACCTTCTTCTTATCTCTCATGGAGCCTTTCCCTCGCACCATAATCTTGCAGCCCGTCTCTGCCTCCAGTTGTTTGGCTGTCAGACCCCGGGGCCCCAGGATCCTTCCCACAAAATTGAACTGTTAAAAAAACATCAAAAAGTAGAGAAAACAAGAGAGTTCTTTCAGTGAAAAACATCTGCATTTCGCACATCTGGTATGAGAATCCCAGTGCAGAAAATCTCACATAGATCTTAAATCATTTAGGTTACACTCTTGATGTGACAGAACGGTGTGTTTCTATCACTGTGCACACACATTCATTTATCTCTTGATGTGACAGAACGCTGTGTCCCTATCACTGTGCACACACACACACACATTCATTTTATATGCGCATAGCTCTGAGATTTTTAATCACTGTTCAACTTAGTTGAAAAAGACCAGCATAGAGATGCAGAGGCAGCCACAATCACATCCTCAAGGTTAAAAGCACAGACCATCATCCCCTCAGCTAATGGTTCTCCCATATGGAAGCTTTGGCAGAGCTTGATGTTAGCTGCAGCATGGTAACATAATTGTATAATTCAATCAAAGGGACTTTGAAAATGCTGGCAGAATGTTTGGAATGTCTAATCCCCTTTTATTGAAAGGGGAACATCTAGAGACCAAGTGCGGTTTTGGAATGTACCATTTGCCATGGGGAAGCCTAAACCATACTCCACCCTGTTCCTGTTCTGACACAAGTCACATGGAACCTAAAGAGTCATAGAGTGATATAATACATAAATACCTGCCATATTTAACAGCCAGTGTGACTTATGATACAGTGCTTGATTGCTTTTGGTCCAATGCAAATCCACGTTCCAATTAACACGATTTCGGCTTTAAAAAACAAAACAACCATTTACTGGAAAATATTTTCCAACCCCAAGTTCATTTTAAATTCCTTTCAAATTAGACGTGACCAAAAGTGGAGATGCCTGAATGGTTAATTTGTTTACTCTGTAATTTAACCATCAATTTACACTAATTTCTACTCAAATCAAACCCCTTACACAGTATAAATGATATTTTGCAACATCTGAGTATGGAAACCACCAATCAACCAAACAGAATGATTGGTTGAGCTGTGACTCGACCCGTGATGCGATTTATTTTGTTTTCCTTTTAAAAGTTACGAGTCCAGGACATTGTGATTTTTGGCATTTGTAGGCCTGTGGCTGCGCCACTCTTTCAGCATTTAACCTTATCTGTCACAAGGGTTGAGTGATAAGCCAGGCAGCTGAATCTCTCAGGGTCACAATGCATTCTCTTCCTTTTAAAGCTCATGTCTTCTCAGGCCTCTCACAGCTGCTGGGGGTCGTTGGCCCTCTGTGCTGTATATTTAGAGATGAGCTCATCACACTACTGTGTATGTGCACTGTCTGTACGTCTGTCTGTGTCCTTGTGTTATCGTAGTTTATACTGTTAGTAGGCAATGTTTGTGCAACCGCTGACATTTTGTCAGCTTTTGTCAGTCTAGATGCTTCTGGCTAGCTTCCAGTCATTCTGATTGGTAATCTGTGTAACATTTGAGATCACTGCTGGTTTACGTAACCGCACAAACTGAAGTGACTAATAGTATATAATTTCCAAACCAAATTCCCACTGATTACCAGGTGATGCTGATTAAGGCTGCAAAGTGTGTAATTTTTGGTGAATCACGAAATAGAATCTGATCTGATCAGCAAGCAGATCATACAGTACATCTAATTTAAAAAAATAATGGGATGTTTCTTAAAAGGTAGAAAATCTTAAAGGTAGAAAAGAAAGCTGAATTTGTAGCATAATTGCACTTATCTTCTAGACTTATTATTAACAATGTTGAAAACGGTTGTGCTGCTTAATATTTTGTATAAAACATGAAATAATTTTTTTTCAGGATTATTTAATGAATAGAAAGTTTAAATTGAGAACAATTTATCTAATTGCAATTTATTTGCAAGATCATGATTTTCCTGACACAGTTGAAAAATTCAATGCATCCTTGCTAAATAAAAGCATTCATTTCTTTAAAAAAAACAAACAAACTACCATCATTTACCCTCAAGCCATCCAAGATGTATATGACCCTAATTCAATTTTTTTTAGAAAATTCATATACATCTGAGACAATGTAAAATAAGTAAATGATGAGGGAATTTTAACTTTTGGGTAGACTATTACTTCTATAAAAAGAGTCACAGAATGCTAACAAAATGACGTAAACCCTGTCTTTTTTTCTTTCGCTTTTTAACAAGTTCAAGAACTTCATCTAAAGTGTGTGGCTTTCAATGAACAACAATGAAGCACTAGAAAAACCTCATTAACAGTCGACAGCGAGAGTGAAAAGAGTGGGAAGAGGATGACAGACTGAAGCTGCGGCCTCAGAATCACTCTGAACGGTCTTTACATAGAGACAGTGAGAGCATGCAGAATGGAAAACTAATCATCATAGCCCAACCCTCCCAACTCCTCATCAAACTCCACATTTGTTTTCGCAGACTATGAAAGCAGGGATAATGCTCGAGATCATACTCTCCGAAAGGCGGACAGAAAGGCCGGTGACCTGCATGTCTCTCACCCACACTTGGCACTGATTGTGGGATGGTGGTAACCCTGACAGGATTATCGAAATTCTAGTTCTGTTACAGGGGAGCAAAGTCACAAACAAGCCTGGTGACTGATGGCTGTAAATAAGATAAGGATTTGCTGTGCCCCCAACTGATCTATCAAAACGACCATCACAAAGGGCAACAAGGAGGGTATCTTTACGCTATTAGTATCTTCCAATTTGCATTACTTTCAAATGTAAACATCAGTTTTTCTGAGATTTGCACACTGAATCTGGACAATTTATTTCAAATCTAATTAATTAAAGGTAACTTTAGCTGCCAAAACAGAAGTAAGTAAATATTAGTTACTCATTGTCTTGAATGCATTGTCAGTAAAATGTTGTATTATATCTACATCGCAATATATGCTACTAATATTTTATAGTAAGAAAATTTTGTAGTTTGATATCATTAGTCATGTAGCCAACTAATAAAATGTATCATTTTGATGGTAGAAAATGTTACCAGGGCAATTAAAGATCTGAATAGGCTAGAAAAAACTCTTATTGTCAGACTGAATAATCACAATAATTGAGCAATATTTTACATGAACAAGACCTACTGGTGCTGGCGGTGTGCTGTTCCAAAAGACTTTGTTGCTTTATGAAGTTTGTGACCTCAATAAGTCACTCAACAATGGAAAATTCTGAGTAGGTTGTCAAAATGTATCACATTTTAATGCACTAGACACCAGATACCAGATCAGAAGTTCCTGTGTGTTGTCATCTATCAGGCTAATCCATTCAAAAGCTTTTCTTCTTTCAAAATGCGTGTACTTGATGCAAGAAGAGCATAAGAATGAGATGTATTGCATTTTAGAGCTTCCGATTTCTTCTACATACCTTTCAAACAAGTTAATTTCGCACATTTGCACAAGTGCTATCAGTAGTGAGGTTGGGATTCATCCTTATATAGAAGACAATGCACAGAGGTTAATTATAACTAAACGAGAGATAATAGAGAAGCCCCTGTTACGCGTCTCTCATTCAAACTCGATTAACCCTGACCCTGCTATCACTCTTATCAGCTCTTTAAGACAGCAGAAACGTGAGAGTTGTCAGCCAGAAACACTCCTCCATCTACTTAGCAGCAGTGCTAAATACGGTCAAGATAAACGGGACATTGAAAAAGTATGTCCGAATGCTTTGCTCAGTTGACAAACAAACATTTCAGTTTGGGCTCCTCTTACAATTCATTCTCAAGTCCGATGACTGTTTCTGCATAAATTACGTTTATGAGAATAGTATGAAAGCTGCCCTTGTATACAGGATTCAGTCACGATGCATTCAAATAAGAAGCGCAGGCTGAGAGTCAAACAATGCATAGACTCGCTGTATTAAGCAATATTTATCATGCTAATTATAGTCTTTTGATTATTGCTGTCCTGGCAGAGACGAGTTAATGGGATCAGTCTGCTGCAGGATTCTCATGCTCCCCTGAGTCTACATCTAAGGTAAGACAATCAGAGTGCAAAACAACTAAATATTAGTCCCTGAGGATCCGTGTCAAATGCATTTTCATGGAGAAATTTCCAATTTTCTGTCATCTGAGTAATCTACAAAAAACATGTGTTAACTAATACATGTCGCTCTCTTTTTAAATGCACTATTCAAGATGCATTATGAGCCCTCATAAACATTGACTATTTTAGGATACTAATGTAAAACAGCTTTACTGACCTTAATGTTGTGTGCATACATGACTGAACTTGTTCTTATCAATAAATCACCTGCTTTACCCACAGAAACACACCCGCACTGACAGAGATTCAACAGTAAACTACTATCCAACAGTCTAAGTTGAAGAAAAACATTAATGGGAACTGGGAATTTGGGAACACTTAATACTCTTAGTTACTGGCCAACAAAGGATGAAACTTATTAAAATGAGTATTTTGGAAAAGCGTTCAGGTAGTACTTACATCTGGGTATTCTTTGACAGGCACATAGAGTTTCTCTTGGAGTTGTGCAATGGGCCCCACAGCATCCGGGAGCTCGGAAGTCCTTTTATCTGTGCTGCCGTTCAGAGTGTCATTGTACATGTCCTTCCGTACCCTTCCAATTTCTGTCAAACAGACACATTAAAAACTCAATTATATAAAAGGAACCTCGAATTAAAACTTGGATACACTTTATTATCTAAAGATGAACATTTTGCCACCATTTGCTCATCCTCATGTAAATCCAAAACTTAATATCTTACTTTCATCTGTAGGATATTTAGTAAAATGTCTCTGCGATTTTAGATCATGCAATAGAAGTTAATATATACAAAATATGCATGAGGTTCAGTAAATGATGACAGATTTTTTTACGTTTGGGTGAACTATCCATTTAAGGTTTAACATCTAAAAAAAGACTAAGATCATTTTTCACTTTCTTTGAAAAAATGTATAATCTACACAAACAATGCAGCTTTACACACAAAAGTTGTTTCCTTTATCTTCAAAAACAAAGAAAAGATGTACTTTCTGTTATAAGTGACTCGCTGAAGTTTTGATGAGTTCATGCAGCTATTTAATTCAAAAACAACTCCTAAAGGGCATGAGAGCCCAGCCAGCCATGGAGCAACTAGCGCACCATGATGTGCATTCACAAAGAGTGAATCAGACACCAGGCTTTTGAATGCTCGTCGGTCCAAACAGAGGAATTCCAAAGAGACCAGCTTAAAAGACTGAAGCAATAATTATTATTTAACAAAAGCTCTTTGGAGGATATTGGGAAGAAGCAGCAGTATATTAGAATGGATTTACACTGATGTACAATATGGTTCAAAATGACAACATCAAAGCATGGCCCAGGCCTGCAGATTAAAATGACCTAAATATAACCCTGAGCTGAGCTAGCCGTAGCCTGCTGGGCTCCCATAGGATCCTCCCAGAGCAACCTCAACGAGATCTCATAAGCAATAACTCAACAGTACTCAGCGGGCTGTGGTCCACAGACAACACCACTCGGTCCTGAAGAACAACGAGGATTGTTTTCATTGTCTTTCATATGTCTTACATTATGAACGCAATCATGTAAGCACATTTACGCTCTATAACATGCAACACATGCTCTTGGCACGAGCGCATCTAACCATGTGTTCTATTCCTAAAACAGAGTTTTCTGATTTACAAAGTTTTAAATGAATCCCAACTGGTTACATTAGGGCTGGTTTCATCTGCCCATATGCTATCATTCAGAATAGAGCTGATAAAATAAACCCTCGAGTGAAATCGGCCATACGAAGTCTCACAATGAAGCACAAATCCAAACATCAGCTCAAACTGCTCAAAGCCGATTAATTTACACATTCTGGCACTTACACATGAAATTGGTATAATTGGTCACTTTACATTGAGTGTTGAAAGGAGATTAAACAGTCAGTCAGAAGTTTATACTGGGTTTTGTGTGACTCTATGGCTTAACATTCCAACAGTCTCAAAACTTTGGGCTAAGCATTACTTATCCCATGAGTCACAAGGGCTGGGCGATTTATACAATATTCACAATGATTCTGACGGCAATATTAAATGAGCAAATCACAATTTTTATGTTTTTTTTTATTTATCTGTTAAAGTTTAGAAGATATAAAAATATAAATTCTGCCAACATTTACTCACCCTCATAAAACAACTGTTCATCTTCAGAAAATGTTTTAAATCTTACCAAACGTGGTAAACACCATGCCTGCTTGATGAAAAAAAGAACAAAGCTCACTTGTTCTCATAAGGGTGAATAAATAATGAGAGAACTACAATTTTTTGGGTGAATCACTCAGAAGCATAAATTCAGAAGCAAAAATGACTTTATATAAGGATGAGTTCAATTCATTTCTTGGAATAAATTCAACAATTTGACTGTTTATGGCGATACACAAAGATGTTCAAAGAAGTCTTGGCATGCTATTTTAATAAATTATTACTTTTGTTGAAAATTGTCCTTGTGCTCATTTAGTAAAGATCTATTTGAAAACACTTAACATTTTGAATATGCTTAAATACAATCTATTTGTACGAAATGGTGATTCTGCAGTAAAAACGATTACAGAACATATACATAAACACTCAAAATGAAAAACTAAACAATAAAAGAAATACTACGGTCGCCTGAGGAACAGCTGAGTTCACATACGACATATAATTTTCCACCCCCAGTTTAGCTGTTATTAGCACAACC
This sequence comes from Puntigrus tetrazona, assembly GCF_018831695.1. NCBI lineage: Eukaryota > Metazoa > Chordata > Actinopteri > Cypriniformes > Cyprinidae > Puntigrus > Puntigrus tetrazona. The sequence goes on along the minus strand of NC_056710.1, from coordinate 15,355,008 downwards.
TTCAAGTGCACTAAAAACAAACATTACAGGAGACTGGTCAACACTTCAAAACTACTACATAGACAGACAGTGAGATAGTCCTTCCTACTGCTGCTGTAGATCATCATTTACACGTGTGTGACAGAGAGAGAGAGGGAGAGCGAGAGAGAGAGAGAGAGCACAAGACGACTCTGATTACAGTTTGTGTTTGTTTACTGTCATCTGAGTCGAGCTGTCCAATACTACAGTATGATACAGTTGGTCTGGTATGGCAGCAGGCAAGCAATGGCTACATCACCGAGACATAAATATCACCTTCATAATGCTATCTGTGCTCCCGCACTTTAAACACACAGCGCTACAGATAACCTATTCAGTTGCTGTTATTTACTAATGACACACTGTCATGCGTCTGGCGTAAATTACTTCTTCTGACACCTTTAGTATTTTTCACACTTTTAGTGTCAGCCACGGGAAGTTTGTACCTAAATCAACTTTTCAAACGGGCAAATCTGGATGCAGTTTTTAGACTTTTTGAAACGGTTTAAAAGAAAGAACTGGAAATCAGAGATATGTGCTGGCAGGAAAACAAGCGTGATTTAATGTGAGATGTCAGACACATTCCTTGGTCGTTTAGCGAACAAAAGTGTTGTTGCCTGCGAGAGCTGGCGGTCTCCAGACCATGCTGGACACTGCATAAAGACAAAGCAGTTACTCAACCAAACACTGCTTCACAGTATGTGCCATTACATAAGGCTTCAAAAGATGTGCGCACACTCACATATACATACACACAAATACATATACAGACAGAATTGGAGACAATGATTAAAACTATACATTAAGAACTAAACATCTATGAAATATTTTTTTTATATCAGTACTTCCCATTTCTGAATGAAAGAATGTGTCCAGTTTCTAAAATAAATAAACAGCAACACTTTTCAACACTGACAATATAAAGAAATGTTTCTTAAGCACCAAAGCAGCATATTAGAATAACTTCTGAAGGATCACATGACCCAGAAAATTGAATTAAGTCTTCACACAAATCGAAAAAGAAATAAATTACATTTTAATTATTCTATTAATGCATATGTAAATTAATATATTACATATATATACATCAAGTTTAATATCTTTTTTTTAATGCATTTACTCATGCCTACATCTAGTTAATTTACATAGTTCTCTTTTCCTGCAGTTACATGTTGCCACTGATTAGTCTTAAATAAAATCATTTTATTTAATTATTAATATTTTAAGTACCACCCCACAGTAAAGTGTACGTCACGCAATGGAGAGTTTTAAGACTTTGGAACAGAAACAGATTATTACAGTCTCCCGTACAGAGACAGTGAAGTTGACCATCTGTGGCAGTGTGGGGGAGATGAGAGACGCTGAGATGAACAGAGGAAACGTGATAAAAAAAGGTAAAAAATAAAAAATAAGAGATAGAAAAGGTTGCAAGAGGGATGAAAGAGTAGACCGCAAACAGTGAAACCATCTGGATACTCGTCGACTGCCAGGAAACTGTCCCGACTCCTCCTTCGTTTTCACACACAGAGAGCAGACACCACAGTTACTGCAATTGTCAGGCTGTTAGTGACAGTGTAAAAACAAATGTGTACACACAAGAACAATATTTCCCTTTGCTCTGACAATATATCTTCAAAATGAATGCCTTTGAAACCAAACACCTGTGGTGAAAGCGAATCAAATTCAACTGCAACTTATGACATCCCCATTTTAAACACAAAAAATTCCTTGTTAACTCAACCAAAGGTCTAAATTTATTCGATTTTGCTAATAATTATTGTGAAGAAAGATTAATATGTAAAGTGGGGAAATATTAATTGTCACGAAGCTTGCAGGCCTATAATTAAAAAAGTATTAAAGATATCTTAATGCCCATTTAGACACTGGGTCTTAACAGACATCCCTTTTGGCCCTATATGGTTCAGTTCCAGAGATACTGGCATTTTAATATGGCGTAAATAAATAAATTGTATACATTTTCACTGGTCAGACCGAATGTGGGTCACTTTGCAAAAATATAATTTTTATAGCTATAATAAGCTATGTATTGCACTTCCTTCTGTCAAAACAACTGCATTGAACATACCAGTCTGAGTGCTATAAATATTCTTTTTGCTAAGTTTGTGTGCCTATAACTCACAGAAGTCATGAGAAACTTATCTTTTGTAATCTTTATTTTCAAGGTCATTATTTTCTGTATCATTCAGTCCCAGAGATACGGCAACTTCACTGAGTTCCCATATTCAGACTGTTGTATAATACCCATTTTCAAGGGTTTCCATTAAACGCTACTCAACAAAGTTGCATATATTTAAACAAAACAAAAATATAATAAACGTTGTATTTGTCCTGTCGCCTGTCATCAATTAAATGTATCCTTGCTGAGTAAAAGTCTTCTTTACTGACCCAAAATTATTGAACCATAGCATATGTGTCTCAAAAATAACTGCGCTATATTCCAGTTATTTTGAAACCATATGATTGCATGATAAACAGACCCAAAGTTAAGCATTTTGCCTTTTTGTTATAACTACTAAAACCCAGTTTGATGTCAATAATGTTTGGTCATATGATGTGCCGCAAGAACCAATAATGTCTGATTATGTTATTGATATTCAACCTGACATGACATCCTAAAAGGCATTATATTTCAAAAGCTACAGTGGAGGGCAGTAAAGAATACTAAAAAAAGCAGGATTTGAAACTACACTGGGCGAATAAATGACAGATTTTTCCTTTAACTATTCCTTTAAGGTCATCCTGACCCTCCTGGCAATCAGAAAATTAGAATGAGCAGCTTGTGCTTATCGCTCCGATTGTGAACTCTACAACAACATCATCACGATGTGATTGTGACGGTCAGCACTAACGTGTTGTGGTGATTGGATGATTGCTGATTGCGTTTAGGCTGAGAGAGATTGTCCGTTGGTGTCAAGAAGACTACAGCCGGCAAACTGGCAGTTTAGGGTGAGATAAGTATTGAGTATTTACAGATGCAAGCAAAGCTGTCTGGAAAGAGCAGGAGACTGATGAGATCACAGACACGCTCAATAATCAACATTTATCTTATCAAAGAAAACGGCCAAAGGGAGACAAAGAAAAAATCGACACACAGAGACAACTGAAGAGCACCTTCACAAACACACAAGACACAAGGACTGACACAGAGGCACGAGATGTGACCTGAAAATAACATTATAACTGTCGCTTCATAGCCCCAGGCACATCTTTCTGCCACTGCCAAACAAAGCAGACTCATTCAGAAAGGCAACTAGGAAAAACTGAGTGAGAGGAATCAGATCGAAACATTAAAACAAACTCTCATTGTTTGAGATTCAAAGCCTGATGTGTTGTATCCCTTTGTGGACCAGTATTTATTTAGCTTTACTCAGGGAGCAAAATCAATTGAGGCCAATTATGTTATTCCACAGAAAAAAAAATCTGTTCTTTGTAATAAAAAAGGACTTCCCTTTCGAAGGATATCACAAAGCATTCCTAATCTTTAACCAACTGTCTAAGTGACCACGTTCCAATAAATTCCTAATGGATGAAATCATGTCCTGCCCTACATTATTTCTCACTAATAATAGTTGTCATATTGTACAAGTGAATGGGTGAAACTCTGTAATGACAATTGAAATGGATGATAGAAATACAACAGAATATAAACTACCATTCTAATGTCAGGTCAAATTTTATAGTAGTCATTACTCCAACATTACTCCAATCTCAAAAATCATTTAATATGCTGAAGTGCTGCTCAAGAACATTCATAATCAATGTTAAAAATGATCCTTTGATGAATGCTTTTTTTTTTTAATTGCATTTATCTGAAACAGATTCTTTGTCACTTTTGATGGCACTAATGAAATGTAAAATAGTGTAAAATATGAATTTAATAATAAAACCAAAAAAGTATTTGATGCCAAATATCATCATAACTACTAGCTTTTCATGGAGTTAAACGGTGAGTTCAGCCTGTTTTATTCACCTGTTCCCTACGGAGAAGCGTTTCAGAAGAATTCTATTAGTGCATGTAATATTTTTGCAACATTTGTCCTGACTGAACATTGCAGAAATTGGAGTGAATCGGTCTAGTCGGCAGGCCCTCGACCCGTGCCCTGGTCCCAGGGGCCTTTCTGCATCTCGCTCTGTCTGTGTCACAGGATCTGGCTAAGGAGGTAATAGCTTAATTCAGTCAAAATTAAAGACTGTTGATGTCACATGTATTCCGAGATGAAAAGGTCATATACCTACACTTACTCAAAGTCACTCGCAAACTTCAGGATAGCACATTAACTAGTATGTTAAATAATAGATAAATGGACACAACTATATGTGTAAGATGACAAAATGTTTCCTGGAAGACACATTTATACCTCAAACTATCTCAGATCTCTGTCTGTGGAACATTCAGCACCCCTAACAGTCATGAAGTGCTGACAGATTCGTGAAGAACCATGTGATCATTGTGTGTGCCCTTGTCACTGTCATATGATGCATATAGGTCAGAGTGGCATTCTTTCATTGCTCATGTGCCAGTCTATGTTTGAAAGGGGTGACAACATGCTTTACTCTTTAACCAAGAAGACCATAATGCGAGGACAATCAGAGGTCGAGACACCACTGAGAATTCTAACTTTCTTCACATTTGCCTGGAGCAACTTTCACCACTTTAGGAAATACATGACGCTGTGGAGACATTACCAAATTACGGATTTAAGTATACTATAGCAGACTTCAAAAGGCTACATACACAAGCATAAACATAGATAACCCCTAAGATCACAATGTTTCCATAACATGCAAACGTTAAGCCAAGTTGTATGCAAAGACAATCAATTTTTTCATTAAGAGGAACCCTGTAATTTATTTTATAAATGTAGTGCATTTAATACAAATGTTTTAAAAATAATAATAATAATAAAATATTTAAATTATGGGAACCACTGTTAATTGTATACATATTTAGTTTCAATGTTTATTTCATTTCTATAAAATACAATTAAAACGATATCCTTAAATTTATGGTAAGCACTCAAGTTTATTTAATAAATTTTGCTCCTATTTAATTCCAATCAGGGGGTTTAAACTTTTAATTTACAAATATTAGAGGAAATAAGAAAAAAACTGAATGAAGAAGAGGAAAAAAAAAGTACAATATTTGATATTCTCTGTTTGATGATATCGTGAATGGTTAAGAACCTTCTTTTTTGGCCTTATTTTGCACCCTATTTATTAAAAGTGCCTCCAACAGTAACATTTGCACAATGCTGTTAATACAAGCCCAATATTATTTATCCAGCGCAATAATAAAATGCAACAGAACAGTTTCAGTAAAAAGAACAAAAAAAAGCACATTTTGCAACAATTTCACTGGTAGGTCCCCCTGGGGCTCTGTAGTCCCGTTTTATATCTAAATCAGATAAGGAAAAGCCAGTGTTTTCAAAGAGAGGTTCAACATTGCTTCTGGATCCTCTCCCAGATATTTTTCTTCCATGATGGCTTAATTACTCAAATAATTCAATAAGCAGCATACCAGCAGAATATCTTTTCCTTAGAGGGAACACAAAAGAAGTGTGAAAAAAAGAGCAGCACTCAGAAAACACATGCTGGAGATTTACAAAACCTGGAAATAATAACACAGGACAGTATCAAATATTAAGTCTAATGCCTTGCATTAATTTAAAACACTACAAATACAATACACACAAGAAGCAAGTCCTATAAAGAGTACATTTTTTTTTTAAACCTATATAAACAACTTCAACTGTAAGCAGGCTAACCTCTAGGTAAAAATATTCTGAAAAAAAAAACACATTAGAAACTGCAGACACAAACAGTGAGTTCTCTGGCATCATAAAACACACTGGGTGTGAAAAGAAAATGTAGCCTACAAGTGCTCAAGCAAAATACCAAGCTTATTATATAGTAACCTCTTTACAATAACCTGACAGAACTGGGATCCTCATACAAGGAAAATATATGAGACAATAAAGCTACACAAAAGGCAGTGGGTGATTTTGAACCCCTCTGTGATAGTGAGAAGAATCTAGTTCAAAGTAATTCTGCCTATTTTTCAGCTAATCAACATTTGAAGATTCGATACGGTTTCAATATGCTAGAGAACAGGCGAGGCTAAATTAGCTCTAAACAGAGGAACTGAAAAACCCAGGCTTGGTGAGGTTATTTATGACACATATTTCAATATGCCACAAGCTATTGGTGAGTTATGATGAATCTAGAGAGATTCAGTGTACTAAAGAACCAGACAGACTGAATTCACCCTTAAATGAATGGCAAAACACTGTGGAAATAAATCTAAAAGATCACCCTTCTCTCCATAAAAGTATTGCAGTGATAACCTTTATATTATTACACTGAATTATCAGCAATAAACTGAGAATGAAATAAGCCACGGCCAAGGGCTGTATGATTAGAATGTGAAGGAGAAAGAGAGAAGTGATTCTTTTATCAGGTCTTCAGCTTCCTCTGCATTCTCAGAGGAAAACTGCTGGTTACATGCATTCTGCAGCATTTAAATGTGCTAAAAGTGCATCAGCCTTGAGTAAACTCTAGCTTTAAGTGCAAAGCTTGCTTTACAATACCAACCAGAGGATGCGTTTCCCAAAAACAACTATGGCCACAAGTTTCATCGCTAGCTGAAAAAAGTTTTTGGGAAAAGCATTCCTAGTCTGGAGAGCCTGGGCAGATGACTTGCCACTCTAGTATTGTTATAAATATCCCTATCACTAAATGCAGAAAACCAATAAGCAGGCTAGTTTCGGTTACAGTCAGTAGTTCCTCTAATATGAGTTATCGTCCAACAGCTCCCATTCTGATTTTTAGGGTTGAAGTCTTTTATGATGCCTGGTAAACATCAAAACTTGTCATTTTGCCACATAAGATTCTAGACTGTTTTAAGACCCTAGACTTAGAGAATCTGAAATATTAAGTGATGGGCCTAAGCAAAATGCGTTCTTTAATCATGAACAAACAATTGTCATTTACTTCCATGTACTGATTCATATCTTCAATTCCTTTTCACTGCTTTGCTGGCTGTATACTGAGCAAACAGCAGGCCAATAGAATCTGAGCACAGTTTTAAAGAAGTATTTCATTGGTTGGACTGAAGGAACACACCCTCTTTACAGAATGAGTGAGGTAATCTCTTTCACAACAAACAGAGAAAGCGGATGAATAAATTATGAATATGTCCAAACGACTTTTTGTCTCTATAATATAGTGTATTAAAGTCACTTTCAGATTAAATGTTTTCCTTTTTTCCCCTTCTACAGTAAAACACACGTGATACTTAAACACACACATCTGCATTAACAAACTATTAACGCTATGGATTTGTTTTTAGTCCTAAAAGACTCGATGTTTATATTAAGTGAAAGATTCAAAGACGACTCACTCACTTATATACTCCATAACGTTAAACGACTCCCACTTGTCGCCACCAACTGGCGTAACAATGGAGCGTGCAAGGAAAGTTATTCTTTACTGGGATGAAAAAAACCCAAAAGAGCTTGTTTACAACAAGCAAGAAACTGAAAATTAAAAACACCGACATATTTAGGATAAATCTGAAGGCATCCACAGCTGTTACGAACTCATACCAAGTGCACTTTAATATATATATATATATATATATATATATATATATATATATACGAACTCTCACCTTCATCTAACAGTCGCTCGAGATGGTTGAAGATACCACAGAAGTTTGGCAGGCTGCTCATCAGTTTCTTGTCGTTCATGAGCTGCATCAGATAATCAGGAGTCGGCTTGGGCTTCTCCTTCGTTTCCATTTCCCCAACCATATTTAAAAAAAAATTAACCCTCCAAAAAAACTTAAAAAGACGTTAAAATTCGGGAAAACACGACAGTCCCCTAAAAAAAGGAAACGGAGGGGTTTGATACGTTTTCCCCGTTTTGTTCCAAAACTCCTGCCCCGATGTCGCTACTTTTTAAACGCAATGTCGAAACTTTGTATCGCACCCAATCATCGGTTCTTAAAAAAAACCGACGGATGACGAGATTAACAAAAGGAATCAGCGCGAAAGTTCTTATTTGTTCGTAGAGCGTTTGCCGTCAAATAACTCCAAAACCTCCCGCATGCCCGCTGAGATTTGCGCGTCTGTCCTCTTCTACAGAGAATGTTTTATCGCCGCCGAACGTTTCTTTATCCGAGCTGTTCAAAACAAGCTTCTCCCCAGAACTTTCCACGGACCGTCGACGTCGTTCAGAGCGCTTGAATAACGGTTTCGAAGCAGGGCGATGTTCACTTGTACGCTCTGTCTCTCGCGCAGTGGAAACTCCTTTAGTTGCGCCTGATGTTTCTGCGTTCAGAGCCGTTCTCTCCCAAAGCTGTCTGTCACATGATCGTGATCAACCCTAAACTGCTCAACATTGCCATCGTGCGAAGTCGCCGATGGGAGGAGAAACCTGCACAGTTTGCCTTTCTCCCTCTCTAGCGCAAATGCAGACCCTCTCGCGCGAACTTATACGCATATCGTTCAATGCTATTTAGCGCGGACTCTGCATGAATAAAAAAAAATGTGCAAACATTCGATTAAAAACTTTAGTTGCTGAGATGCAGACAACTTGTGTGACCTTACTAGGATAAATTGACATTTTCAGACTTCTGTAAAACAAATATGCACACTCAATAACCTTGAAGTGATGATATGAGGAAAAAAGAAAGTATTTTTCTGCATTCCAATGCATTACTAAATATTTAAACATGGACTGTCTTACAGATAAGATTATCTTTTAGAGAAAGCATAGTGGACATTTCAGTTATGTAATGTAAAGTTCGACTGGGCCGGTGTCTATTTTCCTGTATCGCATAAGTGTGCATCGCGCATGTTACAACCCACCTTTTAAGCGGGTTTTATTTCTGAAAGTGGTGCAAATGCATTGGCAATAGTGCATCTCAGCCAAGATTTGAGAAACGGGAGAAAGGGGAATGAAAGGGCTTGGGGGAACAGGAAAAGTTTTCATCAATTCTTGCAGCCCTCCTCCTTCCTCTGTGAAGTGGGCAGCATTCTTATGCAGATAGACACAGACTCTAGCTATTGCTCTCACAACAACTAAAGGCCAGAGTGAGAGGCCCTCCTGCAGGGAGCGGTTTGAAGATGAAATGCTGACCTAGGATCAGACTTGTGCCATGTAACGTTTTAAGCAACCGCGGTAAGTGCTAGGGGAAAACAGATCCAAAAACAGCAGGGAAAGACTTGTTGAAGTTCTCTGCATTCATACAGGGTTCTGCCTCCTTACCTAAGTATTTCTGCTGCCTTCGTGATTGTACTCTGAGTGAGTGTGCAGGGACAGTGTGGGATAGCAAGCTAAAACAAGCATTTGTTCAAGCACATTTTTCGGTGAAAATGCATATAGAACGAATAACAATAAATACCATATAGCATATTTATTGTATTAATATATATATATATTATATAGTGTTATATATTTTTATAATGTTAAGCATAAAGCTTAGAAAATTCTCTATTTAGCAAAATACATTTATATAATAGTATTTCTGTTTTGTTTTAAGCATAAATATAAGAACACATAGTGATTATGCTTACAACAGGAATACATATGAACATAAAACCGTTATTTATAATACATAATATAATTAATTTAAAACAAGCCAGCCGGAAAATGCTATTATATAAACTTTTTTTTTGTTTTGTTTTGTTTATTGGCAGGGAAAATGTTATTTCATGTTAACTTGGTTTGGTGCTAAAAACGTTTATTTTTAATTTGTAAAAACCTCCAGGAACAGCTTCTCCGTGGCAGAGATATCCATACATAACTGATATTTCAGTCGTCAGAAGATTCCTCCAGGATGCCGTGTGGCCCTTTTTCGCCTTATTTTTCACTATAGGGAATCAGATGGGTGCTAATTTGTCAGGCCGTGGAGATGAAAGTGAGGATGGTATTAGTCTGGGCATCAAGGGATTGGAATGCAGGCTATTTAGCATGGGAGTCAGACAATCCCCAGGGCCTCCCATCACCACAGCACAACCGCTAAATAAATAGAGAAGTAATTAACAGACTAGTGAGAGAACAGACCATTTCATTACTGCACCTTCTTCTGATAGCGAGAGAGAAAACAGTTCGCTAGACAAAGTCAGTAAGATGTATTGACAAAAGAAAATGTGAAAATCTCAGAGGAAAAACACACAATAGTCATTTGACTGACACCTCATTAAGATGGGTTATTATAGGCTTTGAGCAAAACAAAGAAAAAATATTTAATTTTCTTTGTGGCAAGTTGAAAAAACAAAACAGATGTGTTATTCCGATGCGCGCATCGCGTGCTTTCTTTTAACCCATATCGTTTTTGAACAGAGAGCCCGTTTTCTTATGAGAAATCACTCACTGATGCCTGCAATCACTAAATAGAACTGTAATGTATGTGCAATTTTGTGCAATTTCAAAAATTGAATTTTTTTTGCACTTTGATGAGAGTTTCACTTTCATCTGCTACAAACAGGACGCACTGAAAATTATAGTATAACTGCATGCTTCGCCTTTAAATTTATCATGAAACGGAAATTGACAAATAATTTTTTTACTACCTTTAATGACTAATCTGATTTGATTCAATTTTGGGGTGAAGTAACTCAAAAAAACATTGTGCTTGCAGTAAAGAAATTCATAATTTGATGTGTTTTAGCTTTAAACCATCGCTTCAAAATACAAAATGCCAAATTACCGTAAACCTATAATATTGCTTCCTTTCAAAATCCGCCAACATGTTTGTTAAGAAGTGCATTGGATTGGGTTTTTTCTTATAAAAGGTGCTTGATTTGTGCATATTTCGCTCCCCATTCAGGTTCAATGGAGTTTTTCATCGGACGGTCATGTGGAATGCTTCATTTAATCAGCTGCTCAGACTTTCATTTTGACAGCACCCGTTCACTGAAGAGAGTCCATTGTTCAGCAAGTGATGTGATGCAAAATCTCTCTGAAATTTTCAGCATATGTTTATTTTTCTGTGAACCGTTCCTTTAAAAGCACCGTAACCCGACAAGAAAACCGTTTGAAATCTTTATTTTGGTCATAAGACAAATGGCATTGTTGTTAAACAGACACAGAGATCCTCTGCACCTGTTTTGCTTTCATGTGCAGACAGGCTGGCAGCTACTTGTGACATGGCGATGAGAGTGTGTGTCCCAGTTGTGTGATTATGTTAAACAGTGCTTGTTCTCCGTGTGTTTGTGAGTAATTCAATATATTTGCATGTTTGCATGTGTGTTTGCGCATGGATGTAGGCTCTTCTAACAATTATGCCATTGTACATAAGCATCCAGTTTTTGTGTGTACCCACTTTAAGAATGCTGTACATCTGGGAATGTACATCGTGTATGACATGGTGAATGATGCATGTTTTACCACTGGGTCTTTGTGCAGCGACAAAGGACGGTTTGTTGTCTGTCGGTATTCTGCAATCCACTGAGTGTGTATATAACAGAGAATGAAAACAGAGAACGAACATGCTTTGTTTATGATATTTGTTACGATGAATTTCTGGAGACTGCTCTCCCACGTCATAGCATAAATACCGAAGCCAAGAAGGAGTTAAACAGATAACTGCTTTTGCCTTGTGCATGCAGTTCTGTCAACAAGCCAAACAAGCTTTACATTTAGCATGAGACCTGGGTCAGTTAAAAGGTCAAAGTTCAGTTCGTGCTTAGGCATCATGACTGTGCCTTCTGACATTCCATTATAGTCTATTGACAGTTCGTAAAAAAACCTCAAAAGAATATGGTCAAGCTATAAAGATATTTACCATTCGCTGTGAATTAATTGTGTCGTATTTATTTTGTATTATATATTTTTTCATATAAAAATATTTAATATTTTATATTACATATTTTGCTAATTACGTACCGTGTACACTGTAAAAAACAACTTGAAATAACTTGTTACCCCGCTGCCTAAAAATGCTTAGTTGAGTCAACTTGACTTTGTTAATTTAAGTGACAACTGGAATATTTTAATACAAAATGTTTTTGTACACATTGCTATTCCAACATTTTCACAGTAATATATTAGAGTAATATTGTGAAATATTTTTTGTCATTATTTATTATTAATTACAAATAAAAATAACATTACATTACAAAAAATAACATTACAATTAAATATGTAAAAACTTAATTTAAACAAAAAAAACAACTGATATGTAATATTTGAATATTAGTGTATTTATATACAGTAATTATTTCAAAATGAGCATAAAAAAACTACTTCCTATGTAATTGCAATTATTGGCAAGAAAATGACTGACAAAAATGTATGTGTAAATTTACACTGTATGTGACAAGAATTCTGTGAGCTGCTGCCCACATACAGTAAATAACACTGAATCTTTATATCTTTATCCTTATTTAGACCATGCATTTCATTTCTGAAGGATCAAGACTGTGTCAAGCACACAGTCTTCTAAATGTTTATTTTAGTCATCATTCTCTGTTTCATGTTTTCTCTACGAGACTTTTCACATCAAAATCCTTTCTGCATCACTGCAATTCATATGTCCAGGCATTTCAGGAGACATTCTTAAGACCACCTCCAATGAGGCAGCCCACCTTAGCTGTGGATTCAGCTGCCCATCAACTGTCACTCAAAAAAACAGCTGGAGGTTCTAACTACTGGGAGACCATGGTGTGCCCAATTTGTTGCTCCATTTGAAGAATATTTTTCATTTTAGTCAGCTTGAGATAAACACCACAAACACAAATGCCCTAAAAATTCCTTAAAAACTGATGGCAGCGACCTCTAGAATGGCAGCTCCCATAGTTTGATGAATCCTTTCATTATCATTATCTACTGGACCATTATGCATTCAAACAAAACCAAACAAATGTTTGCTCAGATATGCAGAATAATTTGGCAAGTAATTAAACATGCTAATGTGTTAAGTATTAGTCTTTTACAGGCAGCTGAATTCAAAATAAAATTTTCTATTGACCAACGATAAAATTAAGTAAATAAACCTTAAAAAAAACTTCATGTATTTTAAATAGATTTGTTGTAACAATGTAAATGTCTTTTTTTTTATCCTCCTTACAGTTTTTCTTACAATTGTACTGTTTACTGACCACAAGTATATATACATATAACTATGTTCTATGAACATTTTAAAAGCTTTCTGTGGCTCAGATTCCATCATGCTCATTGGTTGAAAGAATTGCATCAGAAATTGCATGTAATGTTCTGATACATCAAAAATTAAAAAATTGTGATACACGAATTGCGAAACTATTATTTTCTGATGCCAAGAAAGCATCAGTGTTTTAACAACACTGAATAATACAGCGCCACCAAACTCATTTCTCTCCCTGGGTTATATAGCACCCTCCACAACAGCTATTTTAGCTCCATTCCTCCCCCTCATCGCCCCTTTTCATTCTCTCTCTGGTTGTGTTCTTTCTGCACAAAATCATTGGTATTCACTAATAAAGACCTCAGAGACATAATGCAGGAGACATAGCCCCGTTACAGAAATAGATTTATTGCTAATCCATTATGCATAGTGGGTAATGTAACATATCTGATGTGCTGGCTCACAGCGGGAGGAAAAAGAGGGTTTAAGTGCATCGAACATTAGGCTGGAAAACTGGAGAGCAGAGGAAGCCACAGGCATCACAACATGCCACCCTGCAAGAAGATGGGCAGTCCTGGCCTCCAACTACACTTGCTGCCACTTCATTTCTTCTTCTTTTTCTCCCAATAAAAAGGAAAGTTCGCTCAAGGCAAAGAGATGCCCTGAGGTGACTCTCGAAACCACATGTAGCCACTAAATGCTAATAGACAAGGAAAGATGCCAGACAGTATGGAAATAGACATACTGGTGTGCGGCTGTGGGGATAATGCCTTTCAGCTCTAAAAATCTCACATTCGTTGCATTTGTGTGTCTTTCCTTTTTTTATTATTTATTTAAAAATAGACAGCGTACATTAATCAATGTTCAAATAAATTAGTTAAACGAATGGTCAGTTTCCGCCTCGGCAGTTTCTTTGCTTGGTGATATTAGATAGAAAATGAAAGGAAACAACCCCAAACATACAGCATATACAGCTCAGTTAAATATAATTAAGCAGCACATATAAGCATAATTGTCTCATTATAGATAAGAAAAAACACAAGATAAGCTTCACATGGATTTAAAAGCCTCAAACATTCAACAAAATATGGATGTTCTAGGGTTCAGTAACTCTTATTTCAGGCTTTCTGGACTATACTTGGTTCTGGTTGGTCAATCGCAGCATTCTGTGGTCAAATATTAATTAATAGTGCAACACTCGGGTTTCAGAAGTTAAAATTCCACTAATTTTCTTCATACGGAAACTGATTTTTAATCATTAATCTGATTTAGACAGATATTTCAAGATTGAGAGTTTCAAGATTGTTAATCAATGATATATGATATATAATAAAAAATACAATTAAAAAAATATATATAATTTTTTCAATATATTTTTTTGAACTATCAATTTATATTAATTAAATGTGTTTTTAAGGAATTCCCAGTGGAAAAACTACATTATATTCATGATTCTACAAAACAAAAAAATCTTTGCTGCAAACATCTACCGCCGTGAAGCAACATTTCATGGAACTGTAGTTCCTTACCTCATTAAAGCAAAAAGTAGCAGTTCCACGCTGAATGCAGCATGTTTGTTGAAATTCACATATTTATTTACATATTTATTTATTTTCCTTGTAAGGAATTATTTTTAGTCAAAGCTAAAGTTAATAACATTATTTACATGTTTGTGACCCTGTACCACGAAACCACTCATAAGGATCAATTTTTGGAAATTCAGATTTATACATCAACTGGAAGGGTTCAAAAAAAATAAAAGTTTTGAGAAAATCGCCTTAAAGTTGTCCAAATAAAGTTCTTAGCAATGCATATTATTGATCGCTGATCAAATTATGTTTTGATATTTTGATTTATCTTTAGTTAATATCTTAATCATTTTTGCCATTAAACAAAAAGAAACTATTTTGACACATAAAATATATTTTATTGTTATAAACATACCTACGCTACTTATAACTGGTTTTGTGGTACAGGGTCACATTTATTTATCTTGTTAGTCACTGTTTATTAAGTGTTTTGTGTTGTGATCCCAATTACACCGTCAGGTTTTATTTAGCAATAGTTATCGGCTAACTTCATAAAATGAACTCAATGTTTGGTACATTTTAGATATTTCTAAAATGTCTGATCAACAGATTTCTGCTTTGGTTTAAGAGAGTATGAAAGGAAACGCGAAACATGAAAATGGCGTTTAGAAGCTTTCAGGCAACGGAAACCTCAATGACTTATACCACGTTGACTGCAGTGGTTCATTTACATGAACTTTACAAGAGGGGACATCCACTAAAGTGTTGCCGGCATCATAACAATTACGGCTGATTTATGTGCAACAGAGGGAGATCAATATGTTCTAGTTGACACCTTGGGCACCGGGCCGGGGGGGGCGGTTGAGTGCTATAGATAGGTCTTTGTAAAGCCCTTCACATCACCACCTTACCTCCGTTGCATGTCGCACATGCCCCAAGGTCCTGGTGCCCTTGTCACAAACCCAAATGAGAGACAGATGGCTGTTAATGGGGGGGCTGGGAGGGTGTGACAGCTATTGCAGACCAAGATATGTGTCAGAGACAGACATGATTACAGGAATATATGGGCTTGTTTTTCCACTGGTTGATCCAAGTAGATATAACAGATTGAAGGAGAGATAGAGTCATAGTCCCTCTTTGGACAGAGAATGCCCAGAGAGCACATCTGTGGTATCTAAGTCATTCACATCGATGACAGATACATGATCAACGGATGTGATTAGCTCAGATATCTATTACAGAGCTTGGTTCGGTTCCGTAATGCCAATGGTTGAGGGTCCGGACGACAGAAAGTCTGAGGTTCATTGTTTTTCGAAGCTAAACAGAGGAGTGACTTCATAAATTGAGCTAGCAGCCTATGTGATGACATCACCACAGCTGCCTACGGATTGATCTGTCAGTTCAAATCACCCATCACACTGTACCAGATGAACAACATCTGAAAATCATATGACTGCATCAGAAAATACTGATGAAATATTTTGAAAGACCTATGATTTAGAATACAAGATCTAAAAGGTCTTAAAGGGGTAGTTCACTCCAAAAAAAAAGAGAAAGAAATTCTGTCATCATTTATTTATCATCATGTTTTTCCAAACCCGTATCTGCCATGCTAATGATTCACTTCATATGTCCAGAACTACTAGTTGCACGTGATTTGTTGATAAAGATATGCTTGCTTAAATCTAAAAAGCCGCGAGGCAGGTTAGTCGAAACACTTTGCACACCAAGAATGATAAGGCTGTGTCAAAACAGCGCATGAGCTGAAGGAAACACACATGTTATTTGATTGGGTGTGCTTTTGTTCGGAGAGATTTTGAGGGACTGGAGTGAAATTTCTCAGCGTGAAGCAACAGACTCTCAAGAGTTATAAAACAGACTTGGAGGGTTTGAAACGGATCCAGTTCAGACGGTTTCCTCCAGCGACCTACATTAAAAGCAAACATAGAAAGAAAATAAAAACCAGATTTTATAGTTTCATTTGAAACAGTTGTCATCTCAGTCGGCCTTAACAGCAAATGCCATTTACTACAAGAAAAGCTATTTTTTGCAACATAACATATTAGGGAATCATGTGAGGCATGATTTAGCTTCTCAGAAAACTTTTTAAAATTTATTAATAGTTTATTTTTTTCAGCAGTTACAAAATTCGTGCTGTATAACTGAGTATTAGTACACTGTGTGGTCAAATCCATCTTCTCCAAACCAAAATAAAATGTGTCATCTAATAGGATAAGGATCACATTGCTTTCACTCTACAGAAGGAAATGTTCTGTGTTTATCTTTACACACCTGGAATTGTCTTCAAAGTTGTCCAGTTTAGGAACAAAAGAAACTGGATCAAGAGCCTGCGCTCAGTGCATTCTTGGCAAATGAACTTTTCTCTCGCTCTCTCTCTCTCAGGAATGGGGTGTTGCACATTACACACATACATGTTGAAGGAAATATCTCTGGTTCCACTACGTCATGGCCATCTGCTGAAGTCAGATTCTCTATGGTCTGATCTCACTCAGTTTACATTTAATGTCAGCTCACAAAACAACAGAGTACGAGTATTGCAGCACGGCCCAAAGCATAACACGGTCAGCTTCACCGCATCATAAAATGCTGGGTGGGGAAGTGCTATATATGTTTATGATTGCTTCAACCGTACTTTCTAATGAAAAACACATGGAACGGTGTACTCTACTACTATATCTCTGCAAAATCAAGAGAAACAAGAGTAGACAGATAGTAAAAAGAAGTTCAGCAATTAAATCAATCACAAATAGTACATTATAAATAGCAACTCGTAAATGTTGTCTCGAGATATATAAGCGCAGACATCTGATATACTGATATTACATTTGCACCAGACACTTAAAGAGGAAGCGCTCACACAAGTGGGAGGAAATGGAAGGACTGGGAACTGTGTGTAGATAATGAATAAGACATGATGGACCTCGTGGGATTTGAAAGACTGATGGTCCATCTGAATTTGCTTTACTTCTGAGAGCAAGTTTTATTGAAAGATTTAAGACCGCTCTTCGCCTCTGTGACGCGCAACCCCGAGGTCATTAATGTCTGATCTGCTGTGACTAAAAGTGTTCTTGAAGAGCCATGAGTGTGGTTTTATTAGGAATTATTGTTCACAGGGTTGTTGGCATTTGTTTTGAAGACCTGGTCGGGAGTTCATGAAGTGCCCAACTCCTTATACGGAAGCCGCAACAAATAAACAGACCATAGAAAAGCGATTTTGTAACAGATTTACGGTTATTCTTAAAACGTTGTTTGCTATACACTTTTGGGGTGAGTAAAAATACTGAGCAAAACACTTCAAAGCTATTGAGCAAAACTATCGTTTTCAACATTGATAATAATAAGAAGAAATGTAAATCAGTATTTTAGAAATGGTTGCTAAAGATTCAGCAGAGGAATCAGATAACTTCTGAAGTATTTCAAAAGTATTTCAAAGTATTACTATTTTTACTGTATGTTTGATCATAAAAAAAAAATAATAACAATAATAAATAATAATATAATATAATATAATTAGTGCTGTTAAACAATTAAACACATTCAAAATAAAACATTTTGTTAATGTAATATATGCGTGTGTTCTATTTATATTTATTTGTTCTTATATTTGCTGTCATTGGGTAAACTGTGTTTATTTTTGTGTTGCTTTGTTTATGGAGGGTCGGATAGCTCTCTGATTTCATTACAGATATCTTAATATGTGTTTTAAAGATTTGGAACGACACAAGGGTGAGTAATTATAAAAGAAAGATTATAAATGATTGCTATGTGTTTAACTATACACCCAATACAAGCCATTTGCAAACAGGTCTACAATACTTAGAGAAAGTGTTTTAGCTAAACACTGTTACACTGACAAGCAAACCAACAAATTCATTTAAGTAGGTTTGCCATATGTGCCGTTTTCCTGGACACATCCTCGCCGGGATTTCTATATTGCTTTGATTCAGTAGTGTTTCAAAAACATAAGGAACGATTTGCTTGCATCTGCAAATGCAAACAAAACCAAAATCTAGATTTTTAGGCAATGTAGAAATCCTGGCCAGGACACGTTCGGGAAAACGTATAATAGGCCTCATTTAAGAAATAAGTAAATATATTAAAAAGAATCTGACATAAAACTTAAATTTTGCTGTTGTGCCACATACTTGGAAAATTATGGCTGGCCTGATCAGAGACACAAGTGATATAATTATTTGAAAACCAGTTATCAATCATATTGTTTATATGCTTAGAAAAGCATTTTAATGGTCTAAAGCAACGGAACCCAGCAGCTAGGTTAAACAAAGAATTGCATTTTCATTTCATCATGAGGGGTTAGTTGTCAGCGACTCAGATGTAATGCCCAACCTTTAGAAAGATATGAGTCATAGAACTCAGAATCATCCAAAGAGCAAATGTCACAGCCCACAGTAATTCAGACTTGGCTGATTTCTTCTACACAGTGTTCTGTCAGTCCGTTATACCGAGAACCTCTCGTACCAGAGCTTGTTACTAGATACTGTGAACGCTCGCACAGTTCACACAGGCAGACTTCCTCATTGTGAAGTTCCCGTCTATAATAAAACTGTGACAGTAAATTGAGATCTGCCTTGAAAACGAACTGTTACATGCCAACAACTGTTGCACGATTTTTAGTAGTTCAGTCATTTTTAGAGGCATTCCTTTCAAGCACTGTGTTCAGATGGAATGTGCCCAATTTTGTAAGCAACCTCTGCGCTAGAACATGAAAAGACACAGGAAAAAGGTTAAATGGGGCTTGATTTAATAAGACGGTTCATTTTTAATCTCAGCTTTCTTTTTATGGTAATCCCATGCATGCCAAAGCAGTATTGACATGCTAATGCTGCGCTAACATATATGTGCCCATGTTTTTACATGACTGTGACCATGCACTGCCCTGCCTTTGTCCAATCTAACTCAATGTGTCTCATTGAGTACAAATGTATACTTCTATTGTGGTCTCTAAGACAAATATGTAGCATCGTGAATGCTCTTCCACCCCCAGTCCAGGCAACCCAGCACATAGCACTGGTTCACAAACAATCAAGTGTCCATTGACCAGCCAAGGACAACAGTGGTCTTATGTGCTTGATGGGCGTTTGGACGTACAAGGAGGGTTAGTGTGGTGACATGGTTTGTCATCGCCAGCTGGTATGGTGGGCATGTGAGGGCGAAGACGACCCATTGTTCTTGCACCACCAGAACAATTGCACGTTTCAGAGAACCACACTGTCTTTGAGGGATAATGCGCCCCCCTGAATGCAATGAGGGGCCGATTGCATGTGATACAAAAGTACACAGTTTGCTGCTATCATCTTTTGTTAGTTATTTTTTGGAATTTTCACATTATTATATATTTACATTTATATAAATATTTATTATATATTTATTTCATTTATTATAATTTAGTTTGTTCAAATAAAGGACACATTAACTTGTTTAAATTTAAATTACATATGTGTGTACTGTGTATGCATATATATGTGCATTTAATATCTATATAAATACATATACAATATATATTTAAAAAAAAATTGTTATGTGTACATATTAAATATATGATCTGCAATATAAATAATATAAATACAAGTAAATATTTTCAAAGTATATTGTATTTTGGATGAGATTATTTGCAATTAATCGGTTGACAGCCCTAATATATATATACAATATTACAATATTACTGATTTAGTGAGCATAATTTAACATTTTTTTAAAAACATACTTTTGGATGGTAGTGTTCATGACATATACAGTTACAGTCCTTCCCTGATAACATGTGCATAATATTAAACAGGCCAGTTTAGATCAATATTTTCTATTAATGCTCTATACTCTCCAGCTCAAGGCCTTTTATTTTTATTGTCTTGAAAAAATGCACACTTTTATTCCCCTTCTACATCAGCTCACAAAACTCTCAAATGATCAAAAGGAAACTTGAGAAAATTGATTTTGAGATAATGCTGTGTTGTTGCTGCTTGAGATTGTCCTTCAGAGACGAATACGACGGAGCCTATCATTGAGCTCTATACAGTAACACACACACAAACATACACACACTCACTTCTAAAACAGTCTTTACCAAAGATATATTTTACAATAATGGAGAATATGTTCCCCTATATTTTATTGACAGTTACATTCGCTAGTTATTGAATTTCACATCACTACACAATGTCTTAAAAAAGCGATACTTTGATATAAAGTGTTGTTTTTTGTGTCCTTGTTCAAATATGAATCCATCTACTGGAATGTTTTGAGCATCATTAGAACATATTAAATGACCACTTGAAAATTAGTTTTTAAGAATCTTTTAAAGGATTGAAATAGCATCAAACTAAATATTATTAATTCTTAATAACTAAAATGAGTATATAGACCCTTAAAATATTTTAACTGCTACTGCGGATACTGAAACCAGTCTGATACAAACAGTCTTCCTTTTATGCTGTTTGTTTCCCCTGAGAAAGATGTTGTCTTATACTCTTTGTCTAACACTTCTCCTTCTCGCCTTAATCCATTTTACACAGATAGAAATAGTTTTCTTGGCAATTTAATATGTGATATGTGTGGAGGAGTCAGACTTAAAGCTTGTCATTGTAAATGATTGATTGATAGTGCTATTAGGACGAGTCAATAGCTGATGTGTGTTAAAGACTTTAGGTGAAGAACACTCAACACTTCTTTCTAATGTCATCCAAAAATAGTTTACAAATCCCAAAAGCATGCTAAAAGAATGAGTGTCTTGTCAAGCTTTCACTCAGGTAATCTGGTTTTGGCACTTACATTGGATTCGGGGGATGAAGGTGAAATACCCTGTAATGTTTCTTTCTAGTTTGATGATTGACTGAACAATATTTGTTTTTCTCTGCATAAAAATTCATTCTCCCAGGCTCTAGCGAAAAACACAAACTGACATGAAAGTGTTAAATAAGGCTCTTAATAGATAACTCTGGGTTAAACACAATTCAGCATATTTTTATGTTTACATTTAGTTTAAATGTATATTCGAATAGATTTATAATAGGCTGAAAAAGTTTAGTTATTACCTGCTTGTCTCTTCATTGTTCCAGAAAACTGGCGTGAAAGAGTTAAATAGGGCTATTCTGCACGGGTTAAACACAATTCAGCATTAGTGGCATACTACAATTGCGACATAAATATTCTTTATGCTTGTTTTAGATTAAATTCATACCTAGATAGACTGATGACAAACAATAACAATATTTGTTTTAGTAAAGTAATCATTAAGTTTCACTAAAACAGGTAACAATCAAGGAAGGAAGTCCTTTAAGGAAGGACTTTGAATCAGAACAGGAGAGAAGCAATGAGATGGGATTTTGAGAGCAAAAGTGACTTTAAACTTACCTTGAATATAGATTTTGAATATGGGCTTTTGAGAGCAAAAGTGACTTCAACTTACCTTGAATATAGATTACCACTATCAAAACCTAATTATACCTTTAAGCTCTGCTGCCAACTGCCCCTGCAAAGCAGCGCAGAGAACAAAAAGACCCAACATCTACTCACAATGAAGCCTTACTTCAGCATAACTTGACACGCTAATGGCTCCGAGGCTGAATAAAGACAACCCAAGCCCATAAGAGCCTTTCACCTTCACTGGAGGGCGGTCAGACAGAAAATATATATTAAAAAAACTTGCCAGGAAAGTTAAAAAAAAGAGAAGTGGGTAGAGTCGCCTGTGTTTTAAACTATAAAGGCTAACACGGCCTCTTGACAGACCCCCAGTCATCAGAGCTAAGCTGGCGGCCATGTTGTAAATCACATAATGAAGTCTTTCCCTACAGACTTTCACCATCTTTGCTGTTTAATCCTGATCTCAGAGGAGCAACAGACAGCAGTGTAATAAAAGACAAAACACTCTCTCCTCTAGCCACACAGTTTAACCTGCCCTGCAACAATAAAGCTACACCTACAAAGAACCTCTCGTTCTTCACTTCAATGCGTCCATCTATCTCTCCCTTTCTCGGTCCCCAGCGTGTTTTTGTCATTCGCGGTCTCCTTGCAGGCATTTATCTCCGGGTCACGTAGAATGAGAGCAACCCTGGACTCGGGCCAAGCACAGAGCGCAGAGGGGTGAGAGAAATGTCTGGGGTCACGACCGTGTAACCATTTGATCATCATGAGATTAATCTGCTTTTTATACACGGGTATATTCTTGAAATCGCATTATATGTGACAGATGTTATAGGGTCGTATACAAAGATCACATGGGTGTAACTTGTCTGTATTCTGACGGAGTAGAGTGTCAATATGTGTCACGTCAGTAAATGCTGCCCCCATGAGGATGATTATGTTAATGTCTTATTCATTTCCCATAACACATTTAACGGTATGATGCTTTAAAAAGTTCTACAAATTACAATAGTACTTCACAGCAGAAATGTGAATACTTTAGTCATATGAAAGCCTGATAAAAGTTATCTTGTTAAAATTCATGTTTATATTTTGCTTGTGAAACAAATTATGATTGATTGTGTGTGTGTGCATACGTACATGAATTTCTCTGGTAGGTCTCTGTTTCTAAGAGCCAGCTTTGGCATAATTACATAAAAGACCAAAACATGGGCATCGCAATTAATGAACTGTTTAAAACTACAGCATTTAAAACAACCTGACATTTATGAGAAGCATCGCTTGCCTGAAGGACACCTTTCAACCACTGGGTAGTTCACATTTGACACTAGTATAGTGTGTTTTAATCATGTTCATTTGATACTCAGTAAATATAGCAATATAATGATATTGGAACAAAATGCAATTTAATAAAAAAAAATTTGAACTACTAGTTTTTAATAAAAACAAATCACTGCTAGAGGAACCAGACCAATTGTTCAATTGGATTTCTGTTTTAAAACCTTACTTTTTTTTGAGACATATACAGTTATAACTTACCTGAGTCAAGCAACCCCAACTCCCCAAGTCCACCGAGATTTACTAAATATTTCAGTCTTTTGAGACTGTTATAAACAGTGGGGTATTTTACTCTACAAAAAATAATATAGCCCTGCCCAAAACACAACAGAAAATGTAATAGATTTAATGGCTATAATGGGAATTGTATTGGTTTTAATGTAAGCTATAATGGTATCTACCAGGATGTGATTCATTCTATTGGTGGGACGTTAAAATATATTGGAAAAATTGTATTTTAATGGTATTTTAATGGAAACCATTTACATTTCTGCAACGGTTTCTATTGGGCTTCTATTATTTTTTTTAGCAGCTTACTCTGTTAGGATTACATTAGCTTGTTTAATTTGAGCAAATGAAGACAGGTAAACACAAATCACTGCCCTCTACTGGTGACAGGTAGAGAAAGATGTTTTTGATCAGTTCCTGTAAAAATTTTCGACAGTGACAGATCGGCTGCAATGAATCTGAAGTGCAATTGCAAAAGTAACCGAAATTTCACGAGGCGTGAGCTTTTGTTGTTCAGCAACGTTCAACACGCTGTATGACAATGTTATTCTTGCCATGCTGCTGACCAGTGTTGGGCAATAACTAGTTAGAAACTAGTTACAGTAATAATATTATTTTTTGCTGTGACAAGTAGTGCAACTAATAATGAGGACTTAGGTAATAATATATTACATTTACTATCATGAAACATCTAATTACTTTCAATGCCTCAACCCCTACTGATTTAAGGTCCAACAATACAGTAATTCATAGATTTATTTTCATCATGTTCACAACTTGCACTGGCACATTTATTCACCAGTGCAGCAGGCATATGGAATATAAAAAAGCTTAACAGCAGATTGATATACTGGTATTACACTGATTTGGTCAAGAGAAAAGATGAGTTTAAGTTGTGGCATTACTTTACTCTAGCGTTACATGGTTTTCCCTCCCACATCCTTCTGACATAGTTCGTCCAAGCAATGAAAATTCTGTCATAATCAAGAAAGTTATTTTTCTACTATGGAAGTCAATGGTGACCCAAAAGAACATCTTTCTTTGTGTTCGCCAGAACAAAAAAAAATCATACAGGTTTGGAACTACTGGAGGGCGAGTAAATGATGACAGAATTTGTAATGAGTAATATGTTTTTTTGAGTAACTAGCCCAACACTGCTGCCAGTTCAGAACAATAACTCTTGTGCTTATTCTTTTCAGTGAATCAAAACATTCAGGGTCCTCACAAAAAATTAATCAGAAAGCTAATTCTTTTAGCAGTTAACTATAGCTGCAGTTTTTCATTATTGTGACTAAGTAGTCAGATTACTAAAAAAAATGAATCAGAATGCAAATTCTTTTAACAATTAAACAAAACCTGCAATTTTTTGTTATGTGATGTCCTGAATTGACATGAAGAAGGCTTTCTTGCCATGCTATTATTAGTCTGTGCATAAAAGAATACTCTCTGAAATGTGATACAGTAGATGCATATAAACACACTTACACTCCCTCACACAGACCCTGCATCATTCAAACAGACAGAGATCACGATCCCATTTAGCTGAATGTGTGGGCTGTCTTTAGCCATCAGACTCTTAGAGTCAGACATTACTGATGAGGCTATAAAAGACTAAATATACAGAGCAACACCTTGTGAGTGAGTCCTCTGTCTTATTAACTGTCAGTGCAAGCTATTTGATGAACATGGACACAAGGAAGAAAAAACTGCCATGAGACTTCATCCATACATTTTTAGAAGGCATTTTTGGAGCCTGTTGAGATACAAATGGGTCTTAAAATCTATTTTCATAAAGTACATTTTAGTAGACTAAATGTTGTTTACAGTATGCTTGTAAATAAAAAAAAAAAAACATTTAATGAACCAATAAGACTTTTTTTTTATCTATTCCATTCAATGCTTCATTAAAGAAAGTTTTTTTTCTGCTATGGAAGTCAATGGTGACTCAAAACAGCCTGGTAATAAACTTTCTTCAAAATATCTTCTGTTGTGTTCGTCAGAACAAAGACATTCATACAGGTTTGTAACTACTTGAGGATGACTAAATGATGACAGAATTTTCATTTTTGGGTGAACTATTGCTTTAATAACACAAAATACGCTACATTTGTCATAAATATGCAATATGAAGAAATGTCCTCTGAATAAATCTTTTTTGTGAACTGATTCAGAAGTCACTGGCATGGATCGAACTAATCACCACTAATGGCAAAAACAAAAATCTTCTTTTGTGATGAGTAAATAACACCAGATTTTTCTTTTTTTTTTTTGAGTATATAGAACTATAGAACTACTGTAAAGCATATCATAATGCAAACCATGTACAGAAGTTGAAGCAGTTGAAGTGGGTGAGCATGGGCAGTATGATGGCCACAGAATGTGAGAGTGGGTGTCTGTATATGATTCTGTGTAGGAGGAGCTCAGCTTTGCCTGAAGATGTTGGCAAAAGATGGATCGAGAGATGAGGCAATTTTCCAGCTGAGAGGAACAGAGAGAGAAGCTCAAATCCCCGGAGAGAGGACAGACAATCCATCACAGCAGAGCCAAACAGGTTTTGTAGTGTTTGCAGAGACTTAATTGAGTCTGAGAAACAAATGAAACTTATGGAGGCCTCCGTCGATACCTTGATAATGATTATTGAACGCCATACATTAAAGAACACACCAACAGATGGCAGTGTTTCTCTAAGATTTAAATCGACAGTTCAGGTTTAATGAAGTGTTTATATTGGTTGGCCTAGTTCTGTCATTGACCCCTACTGTTCGCCTCAAAGAAAGGGGATTTAAAAACAGGTCAATGTACAAATCCTTTGGGTTTACACGCTTTAAAGATGAAGTGTGAGATTTCTGTCCTACTTGAGTTTTATGACAAGTATTTGATATGAAAGTGCAAAAAGTAATGCAAAATTATGCAAAAAAACAAAAAAGCTAATTATTGAGATAAATAAATATGTGTTTGTACATATATATATATATCTTCTTTTTCTCTGGTTAAATTGCACAACCAGAGAAAAAGCCACATATGTCACCCTGGACCACAAAACCAGTAGCACGGGTATATTTTTAGCAATGGCCAACAATACAATTGTACAAGTCAAAATGATACAGCTTTCTTTGATGACAAAAATGATTAAGAAAAAGTAAAGATCATGTTCCATTTAGTTTATTCCTTACCATAAATATATTAAAACCTAATAATATGCATTGCTAAAAACTTTATTTTGACAACTGTAAAGGTGATTTATTTTTTAGATTTTTAAATAGTTATATCTTTGACAAATATTGTTTTACACACACAAAAAATTGTGGTACTGGGTCATATATAGAGTTTTTGTCACTATTGTGTCTCCACTGTATTTGTTGAAACAGTATATAATGTATATAATGTGTCCAGTAAATTAAGTCCCCATGTGGGATCTGATCCAAATTTGAGCAGAACCAATTTAGATTCAGTTCTCAACAAACTTTAAAAAAATAGTAATCCACCTCAACTGAAAATTATTTTAAAATAACTTTAAAACCTTCACAAATCTTCACATGATGGTATCATGTGACCCAAGTTTGACATTACAGCTATAAGATCACTTTGTTTGTTAATATAAAGCTAATTGTGAATCAGCACATGCATGGTATCCCCCATACCCAAAAATCTGGCGGAAAAGAGAAGAGCATAGTTTGGTTGGACATATACTCTACCTGCTGAAGGACATTCTGTATCCTACACTGCTTGATACCCTTCACCGGATATGCAGCAGCACTCGAGGTCACCTGCCAAGAAGTTAAGCTGAGCGCACTCAAAAGCAGCTTACTGTCTTTATCAGATCATCTGTGTTTATGTGCTTGTCAGCAAACCAAAATACCCAAAGAAAGTTGCCCTCTTTACAGCCTTCCCATTTTTCATAGTATTTCAGTTTGATATTCTTGTTTCGTTCCTAAAAGCATAACATTATAATGTCAAGTGTGGGAACCTCTCCGTTTTCAGTTATGTGGCTTATATTAAATTACCTCATCGATTTTATTAACATACCACGTTAATGAGGTATTTCATGTACACCACTTTTTTAAAGATTATTTTTAACTATTTCGTTTACACCAAAAACTGTCTATATGGTGAAGTTCACTATTCAAATCACTGCCATGTGCCAATGCACGACAAACACCATGTGAAAGAAATAATCACATAATTCTCTGCTGATCTTATTGGATAAGGCAAACCTCCCATAGAGCTCCCAGAGTGCACTGCTCTTTGATTTTAGCAAATGACTGGACAATAGAAAGCAAAAAAAAAAAAAAAAAAAAACGGCTATAGAAACCTGTATGTTTAAACAAGTTTTATTCACAATAACAAACACTATGCACCAAACACCATTCTAATAACGTCAACTTTTCTTACTTAGTATTTTACAAAAAGAAAAATATATTCTTTAAATAATTCTACACTATTTACATAGACACATAGTTAGTTTTAAAATAAAATAATTACAAAAAATTACAGGTTTGAGCATAGAGTTTCAGTCTCTGGCCTGGGACGTTTCTTGGAGTAATTGTGCAGATGTAAAAGCACAGGAGCTCCCAGCAGTGGGAATGCAGAAGTCACAGGTCAGGGTTTAGCTGCCAGTCTTAAGCTGTCTCCTCAACTCCAGGGGCCTTCTCAAGCATCCCCTCACCCTGTACCTGGCTCTCCCTCTGTACCATAGCACATATCAGGGCCTCAAATGTTGCTATTCTCCTAAACCTACAAAATCAGCCTCTCCTTTCAGAGCTCATGAAATCACGTATTATCTGATGCTGAACTGATGCTCATCATCAGACAGGTCACAAAAATATATTTACATTTTTTCATACCCTTTCCCAAATCACACCCCCGGTACCTCAAAAATATAACTTATTTTTATTTTTTATAAAGCATTACTTTAAAATAAAACAAAACATCTAACTTCTTGTCTCTTCATCCATTTGTCAAAAGTATGTGCACTCTCACTTGCACACTTTCCATACCTAAATTCACATAGGTGAAAAAAAAACACCTGTCTAGCTTATTTAAAAGGTGATTTAAAAAGAGTTTGTTTTTTTTTCATTCGTCACACCTGTCATATGACAGATGGTGTTGTTTATTCCTAATAAATAGAAGGACGCACTGTACTGAGGCTAGTTTCCATATTTAGATCTTTCACACTATCCTGACTAGCCATTCTTAGGTTGAATATCAACTCACATCTGAAATAAAATAGGACTATAAAATTGTTGCAAGAGTTTGTGTAGCAAAATATAAAGTCAAAAGGAGAAGCAAAGCTGGCAAAATTAAATTTTGATCCATTATAATTAAAACCGCTCTTCACAAGCCAATCATTTAGATATTAATATGTAGTTTTTAATTTCACCTTAATACAGAAATTTATTATACTAATTGAATTAAAGGAAAGTGTCTGGCAGACAAAAGTTTGTATTTGTTTTTTGTTTTTCTTCACCAGTTCCTCATTAATTGGCTGTGTCTACACTTTGTGTAGTGTGAGTGATATAGTTACAGTTTTAGGCTGCGTCCCACAGCTCTCTACCTCAGGTAGGTGTGGCCAAAGTTTGGTGGGCGGGGCTCGCTCAGCTCACAGTGGCAACAGCCTCTTCATTTGCCCCCTCATCCACTTGATTGCCTTTGCCCATGGCCTTCATCTTAGCCATGATGTCAGTGAAAGTCTCTTTGACAGTTTTTTCCAGGATCCAGCCCTCGCTTTCACTCTCAGGGTCTTCTGGGTTGACCAGCGTGGACAGAGAGGTGTTCACGTACTGAAGTCCAATCATTACAGCAATCTAAAGCAAAACATGAGAGATTCTGTTGTTGTTGTTTTTTTCAAATGTATGAAATGTTCTACATTTCTAGTTGGTGATTCGAAATCACCTTTTCTGAGAAAGCAAGGTTTAGCTCCACCCCACAGATTAGAACCTTTGATCCCTGTGAATCTTCAGTGACACCACACCATCTCACACTCCTAATCTCCACCACACCTAGTTCAAGGTCTTGCTGTTGCTACTGCATCTCTTAGCCTGGCAGATTTCATTTAAATCAGTGTTTTTAGATTATTTCCAGCGATAATCAAACTTATGCAAACTATGGGTCACTTAAAAGTGTTTCATGTATCATTTAAATAATTTTAATTTAATTATTTTCTATGTATTATTTTTAAAATAAATATTAGGTTTTATTATTATTATTTAACTATCTTTTTAGAAGTTAGATTAGGTAAAAATAGGTAATAACCCATGATTCCTGAATCACATGTTTAATTTATCTTATTATATTTTAAGCAATGTAAATATGTTTATAATAGTGCCATGTTAGGTGATTGATTTAGGGAACAAGGCTCCTGTGAATCTGGTATGATGTCATACAGGCATTAGCTATTGTACCTCTAATGTCTTCACTAAATTATCCCCCAAATCTGTAGCCAAAACAGTTTGTAGTTTTTATTTACCTTTTTAAGGGCAGACAACAAAAAACCTTGTAATGGCAGGATTTGAAGAGTTTACAGTATTAAGAATCTAACTGAACAAAATGAACCTTACGTACTGATCAGAGATCAGTTTGACCTTTATAGGACAATCCATTAAGATTAGAGCAATGAATGTATGTGATTAAAGTCTGATCCTGGATCAGCACATTACGATATTTCAACGCTAAACATCTTACTTGCAAGAGGGTGACCATCAGCACAAGTATCCCAATAGTGTTCATCATTCCACCATAGTAGGACACAAGAGCGTCTCGGCAGCCACGTTTCCAGATGTTTAGCTCTTCTGTGTAGTGGTCATAGCTGTAGTGAGCTGAGTTGTTGGTTATTTGCTGTTGGATGCAGGGCCGTGGAGAGGTAGGGTTGCAGCAGCTGAAGGGAACTCCATCCATTAGGTATTTTCCATCCACATTGCTGCTGATTCGGCTAAAGACAAAAAGTTCACAAAAATGTATTAGTTTATCACTTCCGTATTTCCCATGTCAGATTCTAGAATGCATATGACAAAAGTATGACTCTTATGTACAGTACATTAAAAAATAGTTTTACAAGATTATCAAAAGCTATGTGAATGCTTCAGTTGATAATAATTATAATTTTAAAATAAAATTCATTATGTGTGCATTTCTTAGCCAGATTTTTTTTGAAAACATGTTCACACAAAAAAGCAACTTCTACATCATAACTTTCATTACAATTAATTCATTATCAATTTAAATAAATTTAAAAAAATCTAAAGTATATAATACTTTTTAGGTGGTAAACATCAACTCTTTGATATTAATGCACAAACGTTTGGCTAGTAATTTGAATGTCTATTCCAAGCCAATCTACCAGGTATTCAACTGATTGAAAGGGACAGTAAGCTCTGAGGGCAAAGAAAATGTGATCCAAGAAGATTAGCGACTAAATCTAAACTGGCTAACATGCCTGATACCACTTACACTGCAAATTGACCCCAGCAAATCACCCATTCCCTCCCCTTACTGTAAATTGCTAAATATCTTTGTTTAAAAAAACAATAGAAATAAAGTGATTACAAAAAACACAGTTTTTTTTATTTTAGGTGTCTTAAATTAAATGTCTAAACTACTTGAACAAAAATAATTGAAAAGAATGTTTTAGAGAGACGTCACCCAACCGTTATTAAGAAACCAAAAAACTCACTCTTTGACTTCCTTGGAGCTGAAGTCCAGGTACCGGTTGCTCACCCACTGGATCTCGAACCAATCTTTGTAGTTATTATTGCCACAGCAGCGGAACTCCATCTGCATGAGATCCAGAGTTCTCTTCATGTAGCAGCGTCCTGGCGTATCTGTGTCCTTGTAGTACTTCATTCCATTTTTCAGGCCCTCAGCTAGCGTGAACTCTAAAGGAATGCGCATGGCAAAACACATAACCGCTGTGACAATGAGGAGGAAGTTGAAGAACAAACAGCAAACGAGAAAGGGCTTCAAAATGGTCTTCCATTTCACAAACTTGGTGGAGTCGAGCGAGTCGTAGCAGATTTTGCCCCCACAGGCATTGAGTAAACATGCCAAAAAACCCACAACAATTAGAATGTTGGGCACAAAATGACTCTCATTGTTGTCCATAAGTTCGCTTCTCTTGCGCAGTTCAATTTTAAAGAAAAGGCCCATGCTGAAGACCAGCACTCCGGCCATAATGGAAAACCAGTACATGAGCCATAGCATCTGGGCCAGCTTCACCCGTTTCTTCAGGTCAAACTTTACCTTCATTAGAGCCATGATGAACAACTAGTTCAAGTCCAAAATAAGAGTTTGGCGATCTTCAAAGACAGCTGTGCAATGTCGCTTACAGGAGTTGAATGCTGAAAGTACGTTCAAGGCGCAATGTGTAATCCATTCCAGCAAAGCGAGAACTTGTTGGCTACTTTCATGATGATCTTCGCACCCATAACAGATTAAGTCCAACTCAGGTTCTTCTAAAGGTAAACACCACTGTAATACATTATCTTCGCAATCTTAAACATGGATTTTCATGTCAATAATTAAAACAGCAGTGTCCTCAGGTACTGACGCAAATAGTGGTGTCCCTCTATCTGCAAGAGGGAGGACAAAAGCCAAGGATCCAAATCATTAAACACAAAGTTACTGTACGTCATCCTAAACCCAGCTAATCACCCTCATCCCATTTACAGAAATCCCTGGCCAGTAGATGAGCCTATCTGTAAGCTGCTGCCGTGTCGTGTGATTGGCTTGATGGATCACATGGTGTGACTGGGATAACTAGAGAGACACCAAAAACCAGGAGGCTAAGACTTAAAACCACTACACTTCCACTTCCAGGGTCTTTGAGTTCATGACAAGCACGCCACTGTTTAAGAGGATCTCTACATTTCTCGAAGTTGAAATATTTATGGAACCGATGATAGTCAAAACCCTAACAATTTGTTAATATTAATTAATAAAACACTATTCGTGTTAGATCACAGTGCATGAAGTAACATTAACAGATGACTTGATTTTTTCTAGAATTTATTAGATTAACATTAAAATTACCAATAAATAAAATTTAAATTAAAAGTCTAGAAAGTCTAGTATTGTTAACCACTGTGAGCATGTTAACTGAGTCAAATTCTACCCACAAAACAGTCGAAAAAATTACTAGCCTACAGAAATTCATATTCATATTCATACCTGAATATAATAGACCACGTTTTGCTATTATTGGTATGACTTAAAAATAGTACATGAAACTGCATATTTTGCATTTAATGCACAAAAGCAGCACCAACATTTTCAAAGAGCTTTTTCGTTGAAAGCTCTCCAAAATTTGTAAACAAACTATAGTTCTTTTTTCGGGTTAAGGGCAATCTATGAATTGTTTGAACAGAATCAGAAATATATTTCACCTAAAAATGGAACTTCTGTTCATTCACTCGCCCTTGTGTCAAAGCCAAACCTGACTTTCTACTCTTCCAAAAAAAAAATAAAAATGGCAAATACTTTATTGCATTATATTGATGTCATTTGGAATGATACGAGAACAAGTAAAAAAATGGGTGCTATCCTTTTAAAAATAATTTTATTTTGTGATTATGGTCATTAAATGTATAAACTTGACAACTGAATGACAAATAAACACAAATATGATCAAATCCAGACTTTATTATTCTCTTATACGGCATTCAATTAATTGCATTGATTATTAAATGGGTCGATTCATTTGTAAGTGAAGAACTCTAGAACATTAAATGTTTATGGCATCGCAATTTTAGAGTCTTTGACTGAGCAAACAATAATGTAATCAGTTCATTATTGTTAGGACGCTTGTCACACAGCATCCCAACTGCTTATTCTCTCAGTCTCAGGAATGACAGTCCAGTTGGGTGAAGGTACGCCAGCAGCAAGCCAATTGAAATCATCCACCTCTGTCCAATTATTCCTGTTTGGATCAAGCCCAGCCACTTTGAAATGGTCATGAATCCCTGGATAAGTCCACGTGAAAGGAGCAAACCGGACCCCATGACAGTCCTCTATAATTGCCCGGCTGGTCACATGCAGATATATCTGAGTGGCAGTGGTGTTATGGGTGCGCAGCTGCTGACAGGGGAATACTAAAGTGCTGTCAGTGCACTGGTCTACAAAAACAGAGCTGGATACCGGCCCGCAGAGGATCTCGCAGCCGCGGATGTTCTTGATGTGCAAGGTGCTCGGACAGCCATAAAGCCTGACTTTACAGTTTGTCAGATGGGATAACAGAACATCTCGTTGCCGGATCTCCTCAGCTTGCTTGGTTAAGACTTGATTGTCAGCATGAGAGAATCCGCACTGGACTACAGAGACAGCAGCATCCACAACTACAGTACCAACCGCATCAGATGCAGACGTATCCGTTGTTTGCTGAACGGACGCCGGCTGCTTACTCGCTCCGGTGTTCCTGGATCTAAAGGCGAATTTCTTTTTAGGCAACACCTCATCTCTTTTCTCAGCAAGAGAGGTCTGGAGTTTCTGCAGGGATGCTTGCGCCTGTCTTATTTCGTACTGGGTTAGAAACATAATGCTGTCATTGAGAAACTTCTGGAGTTGTTGAATTTTCAAAGTGGCCTCTTCCAGTGTTTTTGCGGCTTTGTCGCGGTCGTTATCGTTGCAGCCGGAGAGCATCTCCTCGACTGCTGTCTTCTCAGCATTAAAGGTGGACGCGAAGAAATCGCTCTTTTCTTCCGTCACGGTCTGGCTCTCCTTGACGTTCCTCCGGCGCTCTGCCTCCTCCAGCCTCGCTTGGTCCCTTCGTAACACACGCTCGGGAACTTTGACAGCTGCGTTTGTTTCTCCATCATCGCACCCCACATTAACTTCCACTCCCACTGCCGCCATGTTGTTTCTCAAAACAGGCGTGATGAGCGCACGTTGATCATGTGACGACGCGTCAAAGTGTGCTCATCGATGATTGGATTAAGAATCAGTACTGTTAGTAAGGCGGCGTTCTATTGGTGCATTAAACGTTCACGTTCATAATAAATTTGTGACTGTTTTACCACACATCATTTAAATTATGGAGTAAAGTTATTTGTTACTTTGTTTATACTTATTTATATTTCATTATTTATTGATTTTTCATTGATGTGAAATGTATTATTTACAGCATGTATATAAAAACAAGTATTGATTTCTTGAAGAATTGCAAGATGACTGTATTGTTGTTGTTGTTATATCCCTTACTGTTTACATGTTTTATTGATTTATATTGATTTTCAGATATTTTTTTTGTACACGGGCAATGTATGCATTGTAAACAAAAAGTTTGTGTTTTAATTCATATTTTATTTAGTTTGAAGCTTACTCTATTGCTGTTAGTTTCATTCTCGTTTTATTGTTTTTTTAATTAGTTATTTGTCTAGCTGGTTTTAGTACTTAAAATAGTTTTAAAATGACGAGTTTTAATTCGTTTTGAAGTTATGAAAATACATTTTTAGTTTTGTTTTTAATGTTTGAATTTATCGACAGCCTCGCTGTGACAATCCCCTACATTTTACATACTCAGATAAAGGACCAGGATACAGTGAGGTATTGTTTATTACATTATATTTGCTTCGGTTTGACACTTGTGGGTGATGTGTGATCTCAGGACACAAAGGTGTGGTCGTC
Organism: Puntigrus tetrazona; assembly: GCF_018831695.1. NCBI lineage: Eukaryota > Metazoa > Chordata > Actinopteri > Cypriniformes > Cyprinidae > Puntigrus > Puntigrus tetrazona. The sequence continues at coordinate 15,319,752 of NC_056710.1, read as the reverse complement.
GAGGATTCCCCGCCCCCTGTCGCTTGTTACAAACACCATTTTTATTCATTTATTCATGTCAGGCATTTGGAGTGATTAATCAAAACAGCAGCTTTAACTAGTATTTTTGCAAAAGTGGCGGAAGAAACATTCTTGAGAGCGAAGAAAGAGTTTAAGAACCCCATTTTCGTTCAAGTAAAGAGCCCTACGGAGTGTAGTGCACTATGTAGTGATGCTGCCTTCTGCTGGAGCCGCACTGCTCCACCGGCCCGTGCAGAGATGGCGAGGAAACCCCGTGGACACGGCACTGCTTTTTCATGACGGTGAGTTTCCCCTTTGAGTGTATTATAATTTTGTGATAAAAATTTCAAGGAAAAAACACACACAACCTCCTTCCTCCCCTTCCTTCGGGGAGGGAAGAGCAAGCGTGGAGAGAGAAAAATCTATCTGAGACTGAGCAGCAAGGACAGTGAGGGAAAAATATATGAGTGGGAGAGGGAGAAAGAAGAAGAAGGAGGAGGAGGAGGAGGAGGGGGAGCAAATTAAAAGTTGCCAAATGGAGATATTGGGTTTCAAGAGGAGTGAGACAGGAGTAAGGGTTTGCCTCTTATTCAAGTCGTCTTTATGTGATGCAAATTCAAATAAATATTTATGCTTCGCCAACGATTTGTTCTCCGCTCGGTTTTTGCTCGGCGAATTCAGCCGTTTCTTAATAACGTTAGGTGGGGGGGCGAACGTCCACAACGTCAGGAAGGCCATCAACAACTCCGAGCACGAAGGGAGCGCTTAGGACTCGCCCGGTGATCCGCAAAACCTTCGACGTCCGCGCCGGTGTGAAACGAGCCGTCCGACGCCGAAAACGCGTTTCTTCGCGCGCCCGTCCCGCTCGCGCTCCTCGGCTGTCACCGACGCGCAAACGCGCTTTTAGGAGAGCGTTTGCGACAAAACGAGCCTCTCCAGCCTCGGTCTATTTATGGACAAAGTCCCTGTGTGTTTTTAGCTGTTACTTTCGGCGAGATTAAGGCGGGTTCTGTGCGTCCTGCCCTTGCGCCATGGAGAGCCTTTATAGTCCTCCCTGCCATCGTTTGACAAGTGAATCAGTAAAATGCGTCGCCTTGCTTCAACAGGGTTTTACTGTGTATTTTGAGGGGTAGCTGGTTTTCTACGTGTCTCTTTTCCGCCCCTTTGACTTAACAGGCAAAGAGGATAGATATTTTTTTTCTGTTACAGAGGAAGAAAAAAATAATTCATCTCCTCCCTCATTTGGCTTGCTAACTTGACCACAGCTTAAACGAATACAAGTGTTAAAATATATCTCTCACGTTTAGCACGTCGTTTAGTTTATAAAACCCGCACTTGCATGTATAAGAACGATTTTTTTGAAGTTGTTTATCGAGGAGATGTAAAAGGGCCGAATTTATCTGTCATGCTTTTTTTCTTCGTCCAAATTGGATACACGGATATTGCTAGCTTTGTATTGCTAAGTAAGAAAATGTTTAGAGTTTCGAATATAAATAGCATACGTAATATCTTATTACTGACCAATCTTATCATTTGTTCGAATCCATTCATTCGTGGACTCTTCGATCATTTAGTTTGCGTTTTCTGTTCGTGTTTGTATGCCGTTAAACTACCAAATAAACGCGAACGCTCGCGATCTTGGATTTCTGCAAATTCGTTAAGCTGTTTTTAACACGTCGTTGTTTGTTTTGACACAAAAGAGACGACGCAGAAACATCGAATGCTGTTCAAACATGCAATCACTTAAAACACACACACACACACAGACGACGAGTTTCGTTCCCTCACTAGCCTTTTAACCATAAGCGTGTTATAAAACATTAACAGACGCTTGTGAAACGTAAGTGAACAATCAAACTGGCCAAACATGGTCCACCCATCCCCCACGTCGCTTCCTTTGTCACATTTCCACACATGAATTGTCAAGTTGTTCACATTCCTATGGCAACTTTACAAATAAATATGATGTGAAATTAATGTCGAGTAGCATTATACCACTGCACAAGTACTCTGTGTCACAATGTCCTTTGTCTGTCGGCTGTAGCGAGCAGTGGCGCAGTTTCAATCACCAGCCGCCATTTTGAAGTCTCTACGGGCTGCAGCAGAGTACAGCCATTCTTTTTGTCACACAATTGTCTTGTGTATTTTTTAACGCAGACATCATACCCAATTTTTTTTTAATACAATGTGTATTGGACAGTTTTACCTTTCTAACGTTACTGTTTATGTGTTTGGTGGAATGTCAAACAGTTTATTACTGGTTAGTACACTGAGAAAATTAGTAACGTGCCATGTTTTGGATTTATATTTATTCTTCTTTGAAAATAGAATGATGGGTTCCACATCATGAACTACTTAAATGTGTAATTTTTATTAATTCACTTGTGTTTGTCGCACGTTTGTGTTTACATTGTTATGGAGATTTTTCAAAAGCCTGGCAAAATATCAGTATTGTCTATTGTTATATTAAATATATCATTGTACCCGAATGTAATATTATATAGTAATTCACAGCCTATGTTTGAAATTACGAAATATACCTGAGAACGTTCATTAACAAACTATGGTTTTGTCAGATTACACACTTGTGATTTTGTTTAGAACATTATACATGTTACATTTATTGGATTCATCGGGTGTATTCGGGAACAAGAACAAGTGTGGCCAAAGTAAGGGCTGAGCTAAAATTTAAGGAACCTGTACTTTGCTCAGTCCATTGAAAAATCTGTAATTACTGTGTTACAGGTGTCATGGATGATGAAGACGACCGCCGTCTTCTGGATTTTATAGGGTAAGCAGCATTACAATTTGATGAATATAGTTTAAAGAGCTATAGGCACGCTTTAAGAAATGTCTTAAGGCATCAAACATAACAGAAGTGTTTTCATGAACTGTTTTTTTTTTCCCCAATAGAGATGTGCAAGCTTTGAATGAGTATCTTCATGGTTCAAATAGTAAATCTGTAAGTAAGCTTAGACTATATGACATTTGTGTTTCATATTAAAAGGTTATTAACAACTTTATTTAACATTCAAACAGATTGGAGAAGACGATGTGAATAATGCAGCATTTGGGTCGGCCAGTTCGTTCTTCACTAGTGACACAGTGAGTATAGACAAGGTTCCTATCAAGGAAAGACAAGCTCATATCTACTGGAATGTATATATACAAAGAATCTCAAAAACTCCTTTTCAAACATAGTTAAAATAAAATACTTGAACGTTACCAAAATTGTTGTATAGGTATATAGAATGGATTTTAGAAAGAGCATCTAAACAATAAATAATATGGTTTTCTTTGCAGGGTGGCTCCAACGAAGGACTCAAAGATGACCACAATCATTTGGGAGAATTTGGGGAGGCTGGTGGAGCTGAGCTTCAGCTCTCAAACAGCCTTCCGTTCATCGAGGATGACCTCGACAGTGGAACCTCACAAGATGGGGTCGATCTTGGGGGCGAGGACCAACCCTTCGACATCCTTCAGAAGTCATTGCTGGAAGCAGATATCACAGAGCAGACATTGGCTCAAGAAGCCCTTTTGGACTCCCAGCCATCTCTCATTCCAACAGCTTCCGCTTTCCCTCAGCAGCTGGTCTCTGGAGGGTTTGGAGGTATCGCAGGTCCTGGTGTGGTGTCACAACCTCAGGCTTTTATCCAGCAGGTTCCCCAGCTACCTTTGCCAAACGGCCCTGCTGGACACATCCAGGTAGTGGGATCCTTCAATGGCAGTGCCTCCTCCATGATGACTATCAACAGTTTGGAACAGCCTCAGATCCTTTTGAGGCCGAGCGGAAATGTTGTAACAAACAACAGTGGACAAGGTACCATGTTCACCCCTTCCACAGCTAATCAGGTGTCAATGTCCTTCAATAAAGGGACGATACCAGTTCAGAATATTATCATCCAGAGAGGCCCTATGCAACAGACATTGATCAGACCCATTCAGCCTAAACCCTTACAGACAGGGGGACAAACTGTATACAATATCAGCAACATTGGGCTTCAACCAAGCACCACAACTACTGCGAATATAGTCAGTAGTCCCTACACAGCCAGCAGCTCTCCTCAGTCTGCTCAACAGGTGAAAGTGGTCAATCCTGCCAGCAGCATTGTAATGCATTCACCTCTGGGGCAACAAGCGCAACCACAGTCCCAGTCCAATCTGCCTCAAGGGCAGTTTTTGCTACCCACTTCTATTGCTCTCACACCTGGTACTACAGTTCACGGCTTCCAGGCTGTGAATGGGCAGGTGTTGCAAACAAACACTCAAGTGGCTGACCCGTCGTCAATGAGCACCACCACTTACTCCATCCTTACTAATCAAAACACAACAGTACAGCTTATTGCTGGGCAGAACTTTTCAACTGGAGGGCAGCTGATAGTCAATCAAGGTTTGGTTGCTGGAGGTCAAATAGGCCAAGCTTCACCAACACCTGTTGTGCAGGTGTCTCAAAGACCTGGTGCCACGGCCAAAGTCTGGACTGCCAGTGCGTCACCTAGCCCAACACCTGTACAGACGTCACAGGCTTCGGGACACCTCACCATGGTCAGTTCTGGTGTCCAAGGCCCACAGGTTTGTCAACAGTTATCTGTGACCCCAGGACAGCACCTCCTTATGCCTGTAGCCCAGAACGTTCCAGCTACTTCTGGCATTCAGGAGTTCCAAGTTTCTTTAAACCAGGTGAAACATATTTGGATTAATTAATCCTCATATTCTTTTTTTATTGCAACTTTGTTTGCCTGTTCAAAGTGTTAACATTTCATCACATTTGAATGTTTTTTTTTTCAATTTCGTAGGACAACACAGCAGCAACACAAAGAGGGCAAACACAATTAGTTAATCTTCTTGGTACCAAAGGTTAGTGTTTCTATTAGTGACTAATTTTAATGAAAACTAATCTATTAATTCATTAATACATGCATAATATATATTATATATGACTATTTACAAACAATACTGCTCAAAACTGGGTGCATTAAGATTTTTCTTTCATGTTTTTGAAGCATGCTACTTAAATGTTTAATTATATTTTAATATATAATTTATTCCTGTGATAGCAAAGCTAAATTTTAAGCAGCCATTACTCCTTTTCAGTATAACACAATCCTTAGAAATCAGTGTAATATGCTGATTTGGTTGTCAAGAAACATTTCTTGTTATTATCAATGTTGAAAACCGTCATGCTGCCTAATATTTTTTTTCTTTATTTTATAAATCATAGCTGTGAAAACACTCACTCCTGCCAGTCAGGAATTGCCTCTCACACCGGAGCGACCTGCAGCTCAACAACTTACTAGAGGAGAAATGTGAGCACCCAAATTTAATTCTACATCTTGTACAGTTGGTGTTTTCTGCCCCACTAGTATCAACAAAAAGTAAAAATAATGATTGTAACACATTTTACAGGGTCCTCCAGCAGTTAAGACGAGATCACGTTAAAGTCATGTCTTCTGAGCGGACGCACTTCACTTCATTTAATGATGTCATAGACAGATTACTGCCCTATCATGTTTTCCAAGGCTCTCCACCACAAGATGAAGACTTCACCAAAGGTGCATTTTCAACATTTCCTCAACATATTTAATATTTAACCACAGATTAAGTATTTACTGAATGGGACCTAGGTTCTGATAGCTGTTTTTGACTTGTCAGTTGATGAGGAGTTTGAGGCAGTTGCCATACAAGTGTTAAACAGAACGCAGGCCATGGTGAACAAATACAGGCGCTTACTTATGGTGGAGGCAGAGGTATGTTTGGAACACATCACTTCAAATAACGTACAAAAGACCTCTTAGCATTATTTGTATGTAGTCTAATATTAATCATGTTATTGCAAAACCAAACACTGCTTCCTGTTCTTTCAGAGGTCCAGCCCTTCCTCAGAAATGGTGATGATTGACAGGACTTTTAATCAAGAGGAACGGGGCAACTTGACCCAAGACAAACGTTTGGTACTAGTGGATCCAGGTAAGAGACGGAAGCTTTATTGAATTTATTAATTTTCATTGTCTGTCATTGTTATTAAAACCTGAGTAAAACATTTTACATATGTTGTGCTTAATTTTTTTGATTAATTTCACAGCATGGAATGAATCATATCAGTTATGTTATGCAAAGTAACGTAATTATATATAATTGCCAAATAACATCATGTAAAATAATAATGAAAAAATATTTTAAAATGTAAAAATTACATTTCAGTAATAAAAAAAAGAGCATAATGTGAAGATGGTTGGGCAAATTGGTGCCATTTCTGTAGTAATTGTAAGGTATTGTATTGTATTTAAACGTTGCAATGCAATTTTTGCTTGATTGTCTTTGTTTTTGATATTTTGCTACATCGCGCTCTCAGATGGCTTCCTGGAAGACTTTTGCTGTGGCCCTAAACTGAAGATCCGAAGTACAGAAGTTTTGACGCCCACCACCCATGAGGGCAATCCTAGCATAATGAAGACGTCCCCAAAGCATTCCACAAGTCACACAGGAAGAGATGAGCAGGATATGAACAGCCACACAGAACCTGCTTATAGGACAGAACCTCAACAACAAGGAATTGAGGAGCACAGAAGAACTCCCATCAAGTGCATCCTGGACCTAAAAAAAAAGAAATTCAACAACCTAATCAGCAGCAACAGTCAACATGCTCACTACCCTACGTCTCCCAGCCAATCACAGCATAGCTCCGCCCAAGCAGGCTACCCTTCGAACCTGGGGCAGGGTCATGAACATCAGCTTCCCTTGGATCATAGTCACGCCCCATTGGCCGACACTGACTCTGTGCTTGAGGCTGCCGTGAATAGCATCTTAGAATGTTAGACAGTGCCATATTCATGTTTGTTCCATGTTAATCTCATTTCATGCCATTTGTGTGCGAGCTAAACGGACGTACATTGGCATTATCACGGGTTTAAATGCATACAGCGGCTCTGATGATGTCGAGGAACAGGAAGGTGAATCTGGTGATGGTGATACTCTAATACTGTGCCTGTTGTTCTAGAGAAGTTTACATGAGACAGCCTTTTTGACAATGCTTTACAGGATACACTTGCAACGAAACACACACACACACACACACACACATCAATATATGCACACACAATCAAGCAGTAAGTGTGATGTTTGAAATGTCATGAGTAGACATTGATATTTGTAGCTTATCGGTCAATATCAGACACTTAGACTAATAGTCTGTCTGCACTTAAGGTTGTATGGTTGTCTCATCACATGTTGTATCGTTGCAGTAGACATTGACCAAGTGACGCACACAAACACACCTGCGCATTTAATAGTTTTTGAGCATTGGTTGTGCTTTTTTTTTTTGGGTTAACTTTTTTTTTGTACCTTACAGGTATGTGACCCCTCCACAGAGACAAAACTCACTTGTGTGATGTTGTGCAGGGGAAAGTTTAGACCTCAGATTGAGGGTACAATGTTACATTATGTTTATCTTTCTTTTGTTTGTTTTAATTCATTTTTTGAATTGATGCATTATACATTTTTTTCTCGTAAAATCTGTGCTGCTCCTTGCCTGGAGAAAATATTAGATGTTTTGTACCTTAAGTTAGCGTCTCTATAGCTTGCATGGGTGAATCTCATAAAAACCAAGGAAATAAAAAAAATAAGTAATATTATGCAAAAAGAAATGAAAACTATTTTAGGATCAGTAATATATATATATATATATATATATATATATATATATATATATATATTTTTTTTTTTTTTTTTTTTTTTGGCAATCCAGGAAATTTTTAACCACAAATTGATTACTTAATGTAAATCAAATTTTTATTACTTTTTAAAAAAATCTTTAAAGCTTTTTTAATATAGTTTATATTTAGTTTAAATAAGCATGAATTAAAGGCTTTGCAACAATATTATGTGTTGGTATATTATGATTGAAATGTTTTTTTTTCTCACATTAACATAATTATAATTAAAATGCATTTTTGCATTAATAAAAATTGTTTGAAAATGTGCTTAATAGTCGTGAAATAATATCAGTGGTCCACAATAGGCTTGATTTCTCTGAGCAAATATGATGTTGTATTTCTTTCCTTTGATTTTTCTGTGAGATTCACCCACTTTTCATTTTCCCCTGTGCGTTGAGTCCCCTGCTGGTCAGGCTGTAGTCTTGGCGGTCGGTTTGCAGTTTTTGCCTCTAGTGGCAGCTTCTATTTGCACATGTGGAAATGACCTTGTACTTCACAAATAGCCATGCTCACCACTCTTTACAGCCCCTTAGCAGATCACTTTTCTTCTATGAGTTATCAAGTGGTAAAAGCAGCAGTAGTGCAGTTAAAACATATCAGGTTTTCATTCACTACGATTATCTAATTAGTGGCGTTAGATGGCTGTTAACTGAAATAATGTCGTTTGGTTGGAGTAGGACAGGTCCACATTTCTAGTTTTGAGAAATAATTTCTGAAGCGGAGACTATTAGCATTTAGTTGTATTTTGTAGTTTAGATCATATATTAACTGTGCCATTACAAGGCTTGGGAGCTTCAACGGTGGGAATAAGACCAAGACTATTATAAAAACTGACCAGAGTAGAGGCACTGCGAGTGTGTGGACATTTTCACAAGTCTGTGTTTCCATTAGCATCCATTCCAGAGCCGAAGGGAAGGTTGCTTGTTTCCATCTATACACGTCATCCCATTGTTTTTGCATCATTAACACTAAACTCCACTGTCTTTCCCAGCAACTCAACCAAAAATGACAGACAGACAGACAAAAAAAGGTGAAATATTCTTCTTTCTGATCTGAGCTCTTGCGGTCAGTGTTGGAGAGCATTCTGAAAGACCTTCACTTCGAAGGGCTTCTTTGCCTTAGGAGAGAGCGAGTGAAAACTAGTTTAAATAGTCTATCATTTGTTTTTACTGCTTTTTGTTGTGCGAGTGTGGCCTTCAGTTAATCGCAAAACCCCATGGTAAAAGTTGCTTTTATCGGTTTATTTTCTGCATCACCCAAAACTTGATTTGTAATGTTTGTATTACAAAAAATAAAAACATGAAACACAAAATATTTATACTTTTTGTAAAGAAAAAGAATGTAAAACAAAAAGTTATTTTTATTATGTTAGGTATGTGTTCACGTCATACTGTATGTGGTCAGTTCATGATTTGTTGTTTTTGTGAGTGTTCATTACAACAGCAAAGATAAATATTAAATTCATTTTGAATACAGACAATATTTTGTAATGTCTTCATTTTTGATGAATTATAGATATTGATGTGCATTAACATTACGTATAAGTTAGCAAAATAAAGGATGATCATCTAATAAGTAACAAAACATATGACAGGAATATTTATCATCATTTATCAGATGAGATTAGATTCATTATATAATTTATTGATTTTAAACAATAACAATATGAAAACTTGTTAGTACAATTGTAATACAAATATAGGTTTATCTTAAAACATTCTCTTTGTTTACAGATAATGCACATTCAAAAATATTTAAGATAAATAACTATTATACATGTTCCCAGAAAATTCATGATAATAATTCCAACAAAAAATACAAGCAAACCTAATATTGTAGTTGAACTACTAGTTGCTGGTCTTATAATCTTGCCTAATTAATAATTAAGCTTATTATGCCCTCATTTCCCTGAACACAAAGCTGCTCCTTCTCCAAAGTGTGCTACAATTATGAAGACCACCAAACGTCCCTAATGGTACTTCCTCCATCGTTCTTTCTCTGAGAAACAGAGTGAAACCAGACATTTTATTTATGAGTGTCCATGATTACGGGATGTGTGTAGAAGGCATTAATTCAGACTCACTGAGATGTGGGTAGTTCCACATGTAACACAAGACACAGTATCCAGTTAACAGCATGGATATCCCACCGATTCCTCCTCTCCGAACATCAATATACTTGCTGTAGTACCACTGCCATCCTGATCACGTACAACCAAGAAAATCAAACACACCAGACCAAATGCTATGTTATGCTGTATTGTGATTGTTAAGGGACAAACCTTGCTTCAGCATGCTCACGATCTCTCTGGGTGACGCAGGAGTTCGAACACCGAGCCAGACGCCGAATTCGTTAAGTCTGACATCTCCAAGTTTCCGCTGCACTACAGGCACTACGTGAACAAAGCATATTATATCATTTAAGCGATCTCTTTTTGTTTTGAATCGACGTGAGAAACTTGTACATGTCAGGAAAAATGGCGTGGAAGCGCCATGAGGATGTGGAACTTCCCGTGGACATTTACATGAAAGAATATAATAGCAATAGGAGGAATAAGGAGAGGAAGTGGTTCATATAATAATATTTTCAATACCTTAAACCAACAGCCCTTTAACGGCAAGTTGATGAAAGTGTAGCTCATTTACTGTATGCCTGATGTTCACATACAAATAGTCTAATAATCTCACCGATATATTTTGATACAATAATAGTCCTAAACAGACAGTCTTTGATGTCTCATAATGGTAGAATAAAAACCTACTTGCCAATCTTGGGAGAAAAAAAACTTTTGGAAGCACTGTACAATTGTTTTAACTATCCACATGAGTCAAGGTCGCAAAAGATACTAGATACAAGCATTAAAGTGCATGCCTGTTTGCTTAGAAGCAACTACATAAAGAAGGAACCATCATACATAAATCATACATTACCTTCAATTTGATTCGCTGGTCCAGCAGACTGATCTTTTATCAAAATGCTTTCATTAGTATAGCTGCCTAAGGGTTCTGTGGAGAACTGTATTCTATTGTAAGCAGTCGCTATCTTTGGACTCCATGGCAGACTTCTGACATCTTGAATTCTTGAATTTAGGATGTCTTCTGCAGGTTGATAAACGACCTTTCCAGATGAAGTGGATGAGGCTGGAATGACAAACTTGGTAACTGCTGTTTCAGGTTTGTTTGATTGATGCACATCAGAAACCTTCTTGGTCTCTGTTGAAGTATCTTTAGATGTTTTCAGAATAGGATAAGGCACAGACAGATTATAAGACCTCTTGCGATACAAACTGTCACCGATGTGGTCCCATACTGAAGTCTTGGTTGAAAAGAAAGTATGAGCTTCAAAATCCTTGTTCTGACTCTTAAGTCTTTCAAGCTCCTCCAAGAAGTTAACTTTTATTTTGAGTTTTGGATTTTCGTGTTGCACAGCGCACTCAGATGGGAGGTTAGAGTTTTTCAGAATGGCTGGAACAAATCCAGGGGTATTGATTTTACTCTTGGTGATGGACAGCTGCTCTGATAATGGCACCATCTTTGGTTTCTTTTTGCCTTTAGTACTTTTTCCATTACTTTGAGATGTTCCCTGATTTGGTCCTTTGGAGATCTCGCAAAAGCTTTTATCTCTTTCATTGTCGGATAATGAGGTAGGGTTGCTTGGCTTCTTTGAGACTGGCACTAACAGCTGTAATCTCTCAAGTTCCTTCTGTCTTTTAGCCAGCCATTTGCCTTTAGTTCTCTCCATGTTCAGAGTTTCAGCTGATGGGACTTTGACCTCAGTAGCTGTGAGAAGAAGGTCTGCATTGCGATTATCTACTTTCCTTCTTCTTTTGGAGGTTAGTGTTTCATCAGATATGGCGTTATTTATTTTTGTTGCTGCTGTTTTTTTATGGATCTTCTGACTGAAAGTGGTTGAACTCGGTTCTTTGGGTGCCTGAAAGCTTTTATCGGGCTGTGGAACTGGTGCCCTTTTACAGTGAGGGAGGTGGGTTTTCAGCCGCTTATAGGGCTTTCCACAATATGGACATTCTTCTAAATGGGGGAACAAATCAAAGAATTGTCAGATATTACAGGACTGGAGCAAAAGTAAAAAGTAAGCACCTGAATAATTTCATGTATTTCTCTCAGAAGATACATCTTATGCGCTGTTTTCCGTGTTGTGTGGTGTAATTCCTTTATCTATTAAATAGCTGTAGATTTTAAATATCTGTATAACAGCTAGAAGGTAATTTGGTCAACTTTCAGTAGTACACTGGCATTTAGAATGGCCTTAAATGTCCAATTTTGATTATACATAATCCTAAAAACAATAATAAAAGAACGAGATACAAAAACGGACAAATCAACCATCATATATTTTGATCTGATACTTACCTACACTCATACTTCATAATTTCACTGACATCTTTCCAAAATTGGAAAAAAGATCTTCTCTGTGTCTTTTGAAGACAGTATAAAACTCTGAAAGTGCAACGTTTCTCACGCAGCCATACGTAAACAAGTTACAACAAGATACTCTTCAGTATTTTTGTGTAGCTCGTTTCCAGACAAATGAAGTAAAATAACGGATCCTGCGGAAAGTGACAGACCGCCGGAGGACATGCTGGATTACTTTTGAGTTACGAAAGACCCCGTTAGCCGTCTTCATCGGTGCCTGCGTGTAAATACTACAAGTGTGAATAATAACACCGTTGATTACATCATTCCAGCAAAAGAAGTTATACAAATTCCGAACATAGAAATATTCTGAATTTCTGGCTGCAACGGGATTTATCATTATATGGCAGAGTCCGCTTGTACAAGGCTGACTGTCTATTTGTTGAGAATAAAGTTGCAAACAATGAATAAAATTTTCTTACATTTTATTTTGAAAAATAAATCGCATAAATTAGTAGAGCTGATGGTGTTTTTTTATTATTATTATTATTTAAAAAATTTCCTTTGTATTGCAGGTTTCAACATTAATTAAAAAACAAACAAAAAAACATCTATTAACAATAACATTACTTGCTATGCTTTCAAAAAGTTCGATTTTTCTCAATTAAGTATTTTTAAATACAGCTGCAGAGTTCAAATATAGTTCAGTTAGCGTTTCCAAGTAAATATGACAATAATAAAAAAAAAAAAAGTTTATATTTGAGTTTAGAATTATTATTGTATTTTAAACCGTAACATAAGTCTTTATTGAAAAAAAAGAATATTAATAATATAATAATATAACAATGGGCTCAAAATTTTAAACAACGGGCTTTAATTTTAAATCATTGTGTAATAAAAATGTTTGAGTATAAATTCTCACCGATGGCGAATTTAGCCTTGCGGGTTGGACTACAAATTGACGTCATTACAGAATAAAGTATTAAATGGGGATACAATTCTAAACGAATAGATGACTTGCCGAGTCCACAACAAGGGAAATGTTTTATTCAACGGAGTATTATTCAAAAATAATAATTAAATGGGAAACAAACATTTACGAATCGTACGTCACCCCTCGCTCAAAGGCACGCGTGTTACGTCATTATGACAGCAACAGATGGGAGACTGAGAGAGAGAGAGGGAGAGCGAGCGAGAGAGAGAGAGAATGAGATCCGGCGAGATGGATATGTTGTAACTTCAGAAAATGACTGAACTCAAGATCCATTTGTGAACAGACAGAGGTAGAGTACATCACAACCATTTCGTCTCTTCACAGTCTATTTATTCCGTTCAAATCCCTTCGCTCGTTCTGTAGTAGGGACAGTGTTCATCGCTAGGAGGAAGTAAAGTGAACTACACATAGCATTGTGCTATCTGTCTCTCTGCTTGACATTACGGACGCACTATTTTTGTAACACTGTTACCGATTTGCTTCAGTACCCTTATGCAAATGAGCCATTTTGACTGATGTCAGACAGTAATGCTAATTAAGATCAGACGTTTATATTTAAATTGCATAGATGAGGTGTTTCCCTTCCGTTCTTTGTCAATCCCATGCACAGCATTTTTCTAGTAAGAATATACTAGCTCAGTGTATCTCACGAATGGATCTTAATGCATATAAGCTGACGATACACTGTTGTATTGGCAGGCCCGAATTATTAGATATTAATAATATGCCTTCTGCACACCTGCAGCGCAACGTAAACGTGTCTGCAGCTTCTCACTGTGAATTACATTTGTCATTTCGCTCATCATTAGGGGGAAAATCTTGACAGATCCCTTCGTTTTGCTGAAAGGGAAGCCGGTGGTCTCTGAGACTGAGAGGTGCTGTGTGCCCTTATTTGGCTGTCAAATGCACAGATACGACATGTTGACAGAAAGCAGGTAACACCATTTGCTTATAATTGTGTTTGCATGCACGTTTCATGATGCATTTATGTAACACACATGTCCTGCAGACATCCATGTTGCTGCTGTTGACCGTGTATGCAGATTTAGTGTAGTACTTCATGTCTGCTGGTTATTTTTAGATGTTCTTTTAGAAGGCTGATCCTCTTTGACTAGTAACTATATCGGTTAAATGAGTCTGTGCTGTTATCCAGCTTCAAGCTTTGATAGCTCTTGTGTGGATGACATTTTTATTCTTAAATCTGAGTCATAATTCTGCAGTGGACATATTGATGACTAATGGTTGCAATCAAGCCGGCAGTGCCCCATTGCTTAAGAAATGGTGGTGCTTACTACTATGAAAGATCTGCGCCTAGAATGTTCTGAATCAGCTCAAAAAGACCTGGTTGTTTAATAATGGGAAGACTGTTATGAAATTTTCGATGCATGTTGAGTAGTCAAAGGCGATGATCTCTGTCAACAGGAAACGCAGACGCAGCTGTGATGCCGAGGAGCTTCAGGTTTTGCCCCAGGCAAAGAGGTCTGGAGGTTATTCCTTTCTCCCTGAGGTTGGCCGTGATGTCTGGGACTCTGAGGTAAGAAGCTGACCAGGAACCTTTTTTCGTTCAAGATCGGTCAACTGAGACCGTTGATGTTGGTTCTTGAATGGATTTTATAAACGTACAAACTAGAGAAAGTACTGAAGTATAGAGTTAAGACTGCTCTCGGTACAGTATCCTGCGAACCAGAATGGCGACATTTCATGAATGAACTGAAATTTCAGACACTATATCAAATGTTTTCTGACTACAGGATTGTAAGATTTTTATGTCCAATATATCATATGGTTATCTCAAGGGGTTACTCCACCCCAAAATGAAAATGTTTTCATTAATCACTTACCCCAATGTCGTTCTGAACCTGAAAAATCTTTGTTCTTCTTTGAAACTCAATTTAAAATATTTTAGCAGAAAACTGGGAGGCTTGTGACTGTCCCATTGACTGCCAAGTAATAAACACTGTCAAGGTCCAGAAAAGTATGAAAGACATCGTCAAAAATAGTCCATCTGCCATTAGTGGTTCAATCTGTATTTTATGAAGTAACAAGAATACTTTTGTGTCACGGCTGACGCAGAAGAGCGTACCCCGTTTGCGTTCAGTGGATACTCTCTAAAATGTCACTATAATGATACGGAGAGACTCAGAGGAGACAAATTGTTGAATAAAAGCATTATTAAAATTTTCTTTGTACAAAAAAAGTATTCTCACCAATTCATAAAATTCAGACTGAACCACTGATGACAGGTGGACTATTCTGACGAAGTCTTTCGTAGTTTTCTGGACCTTGACAGTGTTCATTACTAGACAGTCAATGGGACGGTCACAAGCCTCCCGGGTTTTCATCCAGAATGTGTTCCTGTGAAGCTTTTACAGGTTTGAAACGACAAAGCGGTACGTGATTAATATCAAAATTCTTATTTTGTGGTGGAGTAAGCCTTTATTGTCAAAGACGGCATGGTATGATGAGCTCATGTGACATGAATCTAAAACTGCATAATTTTTGTTTGGCATACTACTTGTAAGTTTATACCTTTCAAAATTTGCAAGTTGGACAGTAGCAGTTTTTAAACTATATTATATTTACCTAGGCTGCATTTATTTGATTAAAAAATGGTAGAAACGTAATTAGTAAACAGAGAAAACTTTAACCAGAAGTGGCAAAGCACAGAAACCACTACAACTCCTCTAATCTTACTCTCTATTCCTCGTCACCCAACAGTCTTCCAGCAGTGACAGCAGTGGGATCAGCAGTCCGGAGCGGATGGCAGGAGCCACTTCCAACATTCAGAAGACTGACCAAAGAGGACTGCATGCATCCCAGGCTCCCTGCAGCCCTATTGCCCCCAACATCTCAGCAGAAGAGCCGGCCGTCTCCTTGAGCCACAGCCTCTCATACGATCACATCAACCGTATCCTAAGGGAGGCCCACTTCAGTAGCCTGCAAACTCGTGGTCACCAAGGGCCGACATGATCTACAATGACTCTTCCAGCACCCGTCGGCGTTAAGGAACAATGTACAGGGGACCTTTTAGAGGGACATTATGCGCCACTTGAAGGCCTAGCACAAATACAAACCCTCTAAATGCATTTGTCTTCTTTCTTATAGCACTTTTTCATGTTCATAGTGTTTATGTGGGGCTCTACTTGATGTATCGACCATGAACTTCACATAGGTGCTATATATCTATATATATAAAGAAATATCTTGAAAATTGTCAAGTTCTTGCAAGATTATGTAAGCTTTCGCCCTTTACTAGACAGTCACACATGGTGCTACTGCAGTTCTGGGCCACTTAGTCAGACGTGTGCATTTTGGCCAATTTTGACACTCTTTGGTCGATCTGAAAAAAGGAAAAGAAATCAAATAATTTCCTGTATTTGAGAGCTGAAGAGTAGAAACCGTATGATTACAATGAAGCCCTGCTTTGGAGTCATTAATAATACTGTTGATGTGTTTACAAAAGATTCCGGTTTGGTTCTGACTGGAATTTAGACTCTTTCAGGAAGTTTTCGGGGCTTGATGATTGCTTACATATCCAAAACTCAGGTCTAGAGGATTTCTCTCTGCGTGCCATGAAGGTTCAGATTTTAAATGAGGAACTTGGTGCCAGATCCTTAAATTTTTTTTTTATATAGTGTAGTCTCTCTTTACCTGGATTAAAAATGGATTGTTAGCACATCACACTGCAGAGAGACTCTTCTGAAAAATGCATGCTGGACTCAGGTCTGTTAATGTACGTAATGATGCACTCTTTCTCTATGAACTTAAAGGTGTAAACCAATGAATTATTGTGCAAATCCAGTCACTGCAAATTGAAAGCCATGTCCGATTTTTACACAACAATTTCCTGCTTTCATTTTACAATAATCAGAGTTTGAAATACACTAGTTTAGATCAGTCACTGTGCTCTGTGTAATACGAGGACTCTTCTTCTATGGGCAGACCAGGAATGACCTAAAATTAGCTTGCACCTAACTAAGCACTCTACAGTATCACGTCACTGCAAAATCCTAAATATTGTACCATAAAATAACCATACAGACCACTTATGCCTGTGTTCGTCAAATATACATGATGGTTTAATTCATTTCACAATGTTAACCCAAACAGGAATTGTAGTGCTCCTTAATTTAGTACAGTTCGGTCCATTTTAGACGTACATCCTTAACGAAATTTTAAAGCTTAGTCCAAACAGATTGTATGAGGACAGTTACATCATTTCAAGCGAGTGATCTTGTGTACTTTAAAATACTCGGTGCACAATACTGTACAACCCAGGCACTGTGCTTCGCGTGAAAGACTATTAGCTTTTGATGATGAAAACCGTCCCTGCGGTCAACATTGTTTTGTATGTAGGATTGTACATAATATATAGCTAGCATATATACAATATTTGAAATCATTGTTATTTTATGAATTGTTCCGCTGGTGTAAATAAAAATAAAGTTTTTTAATATACGTATTCATTTCGTTTACTTCTGTTCCAGGCTCCGAATGGACATTTTTCTTACTCAGGCCTGCTTTTTTATAATGTTTTATACATTTAAATACACTTTCACCCAAGACGGTTCTTTATATATTTGCACAAAAGGTATACATTTGTTCGGTGGGACGTTTTTTGATCAAACTCAATGTGTTAATGTTTGTTCTTATTTTATAATACACACAGGAAGACGTAAGTGCTTTTAGTAAGAGGAAAGACTGTAGTGCAAATAGTAGCAACCATTGCAGTAACACTCGTGTTTAACACCACAACAGAAAAGCATCCTGAGTTTTCTCAAATGTATCTTAATGAATTCAGAAGGAGCTGAAGAGACGTACCGTTACTGATCGTCGAGACTTGACTTGTTCCCAGCTTGAACTCTTATTGTGAACCACTAGCAGCATTAAGACAGTAAGAGTATGTTTGCCATTGCAGGTGGATGTTACCTTCATAATTACCGGTTAAGATTGTGACCACATTTACATGCAAAATCATTTCCGACAAAAAAAAAAAAAAAAAACTTCCTCACAGCAACTGGAATATTCCTGTAATCAGCATATAAACTAAGACATGCATGTTTTTTTCTGCATTCCCTGATGGAAATACTGGAGATTTTTGAAATGATGAATAGTAATGACAAATATTCATAGCACAATGACACGAAAAATTCATAATACCTTTCGAAGGGTTTGGTAAGATTTTTGGGGTTTTTGAATCACTCTTATGCTCACCAAGGCTTCATTTATTTAAAGAAAAAAATATTATAGAAATGTAAAATAACCCATTTTCTATTTTAATATATTTTAAAATGTAATTTATTCCTGTGATGGCAAATCTGAATAAATCTGAATTCGGCAGCCATAACTGCCATAAAAACAGTTGTGCTGCTTAATATTTTTGTGCACTTTCATACATTTTTTTAAAGACTCTTTGATAAATAGAGGGTTTAAAATAACCGCTTTAATTAGAAATACAAATCTTTACTGTTATTTTTGATCAGTTTAATGCATCCTCTGTGAATTAACTGCTTATTTGTTCTCTTTTTTTTTAACAAAAATAAATAATAAATAAAAATCTAACTCATCCCAAACATTTATACATTAGTGTAAGTCATGACATTTTAATGTTTGTTTAAAAAAAATAAATCTTTCCTATTTGCTTGAACATTGTTCACTCATAACTACATACAACAAACAGTTGATCTTCCTAATAAGGTGTTTACGTGACTCAACATTATGATTAATACATGCATAAGTCATAATATTGCTTTAATCAGGTCATGGAAAGACCAAGAATTTTCATGTGCATGTAAACGTGGTCACTTGCAGCAATTATAATATCATTATTAGATTATGATTTAGCAATTTTCCCCAAAATCAGCACATAACGAAGCGTAAATGAATGTTGGCATCAGAGATTGAGGAAGGAGAAGGCAGAGAGTTGCTCACTAGATGTGTGTGAGCCTGCAGTTCTCTCACAGCTTTTCTCAATTGCACAGTCTGTGCCTGAAGTGGCTTCTACACTTATCTGGGCGTCTGACTCGACCGGAACAGGCTCGACCAAACATACAGGCTTGCTCCTGTTGACTAACTCCATTCCACTGAAGAGTGAGAGTCTGGGTGGCTCTGAGATCTTTTCTGTACTCCTGTACTCCCCCTCTTCTTGTTCTCTTTTCATATGAGACACAGGTGCAGTGCCGTTACCCTGTAGGTGTTGTGTACGCGAGGTCTCCTCTGATGGGATAACAGACGCTGCCTTTTCTCTCAGCTGTCCCGGAACAAAGGGGACGATTATAGATGCAGGAGGCTGATCTGAAAGCGAAGAGCTGGCAGAGGTTGGACGTCCAGAACGGTCACATTTGGAATTTGTTACACAACCAAGCAAGGCCTCAAACTGCCTTAAGAGCTGATGAAACAAAAATAATCTGTTAGTCCTACAAGATTATAAAGATATTAAAGAATTGTTGTTGGGTTTTTTTTTTTGCTAAAATCGTTATTTTAAATTACATTTAAAAATAGATGACTAAAGTAGTATATTTGGTTACACTTTATTTTGATGCTCCCGTTTAAACAATCCCATTATAATAAGTAACTTATTTCAACCCTATCCCTACCGGTCTACTAGTACTCTACTAATACTCAAATGAGCGTTAGTATACATACTCCAATAGTCTGTAATATGATAGATTCCAATTATTTTATTCCAAAAAACATTGGCTATTGTGTATGGCAATTGTTACCTTGGTTGCCTTGTTGGCGACAGGGCCTGAGGTTTCTTCGCTAAGTTGAGCAAGGCGTTTGTTTGTAATATTGAAAATATGATCTAAACAGAGGAAATCTGAAGACATCAGGCAGGCCAGAGCACACAATGCCCTCTGCAGGAAGGAAACACAAATTGGTTAGGCTGTATGGTATCAGTAGAAATTGCTCACAAAAAAAAAAATCGAATAATATAAAGAGTAATGTAACAGAATAGGAGACTTTACCATCTGGACGATTTGTGCGTGGTCCTGGAGTTTGCGAGATAGAAGTTCAACAACCACCTCGCAGTTGAGAGTGGAGCATCTGAAAAAAATAAAGATGGTAACAGTTTTAGCTTTGACCCTCCATGCACTGACATTACAACCCAAGAGTCTGTAGATCAGCATTTGCCTACAGTCAAAATCATACACATGTCTCATAATGAATCATTTACTCTTTGATAAAATGCTGGCTCTCCTCTCTGGACAGGAAGACTTTGGAACCGCTGGTCAGTCGGTTGATAAGGGCCGTCTCCTGGCCACAGTCCCCCAACTGAATAGCCTCCACACTGATTCAAATCAACATAAATATCACAAAATAACAATGTCAATCCCACACAACCTCGAAAGAATCAAATGTAACTCTGGACCACAAAATCAGTCTTAAGTCGCTGGGGTATATTTGAAGCAATAGCCAACAATACATTGTACGGGTCAATTTTTTTTATGTTCCAAATCATGTTCCATGAAAATATTTAGTAAATTACCTATCATAAATACATAAAAATTTAATTTTTGATTGGTTCCATGCATTGCTAAGAACTTTGTTCGGCGATTTTCTCAGTATTTAGATTTTTTTGCACCCTCAGATTCCAGATTTTTGTAGTTGATCGTTGTATCTTGGCTAAATATTGTTTGATCCTAACTATACATCAATGGAAAACTTATTCATTCAGCTTTCCAATTATTGAAAAATATAAAATATTTTGTTTTGTGAAAATTATTTCACAAAAATGATCATAAATTATATAATCTCATTCTTATTACAGAATAACTGTGGTCATTAAAAGAAATGAACATTGCAATAAATTCATCAAAATTGACAGTTAAGACATTTACATTACTATTTCAAATAAATACTTTCCTTTAAATACAAAAAAAAAGTTTCAAATATTAAAAAGCATAACTATTTTCAACATATTTACTATAAGATAATAAGAAATGTTTCTTGAACAGCAAATCAGCATATTAAAATGATATCTGAAGGATCATGTGAAACTGAAGACTATATGGCTGAAAATTAAGCTTCAAGGAATAAATTACATTTTAAAAATATAATAAATAAAAAACCTTGGCGAGCATAATAGACTTCTTAAAAAAATGCCCAAATACAAGTAAGCATCACTATAATATTTGTACACTGCCGTGTAAGTGGATTTATTTTTTATTGTTTTAATGTATGAATGTTTTACTGTAATGTAGTTATGAATAATTGCTTTTACATTAATCATAATCTTAGGGTCGCTGAAAAAAAACAACAACCCTAAACATATTATGATAAAGAGAGTTTTTAAATAATAATTTAATCCTCTCAAAAATAATCCTTCTATAAAATATAATATAATGCTAAATATGATATTATTTCTTCTATATTATATTTCTTGAATTTTGTTGTAAATTATCATGGCCTGCTGCCGTTTGAATACTAGAAATAAGATGCCAGCATTAAATTTCCTGGCGTCAATGACCTCAAACACTTGAGAAAGCAATGTCTGCTGACCTCCATCAAGGACAAAAGCCCTGTAGCCGTCTGTCCCTTACCGCTCTGAAAGGTCACCGCTCTCCCGACTAGCCCCAGAGTGGCTGCCCGAGCCGCCCGACTTAATGCTTCCTCCCAGTGAGGTCTGGCTGGCCTCTGCAGTCTCCTGGGATGAGTTGTGGGAGGAGCTGTGCCCGCTGTCCGTTTCCTCCCAGCCTCCAGCAGCCCGCCCTGGGCACCTGTGAGATGCTGCGAGGAGGGGAAATGGTCAATCCTTTAACATTCTTCACCAGCTTTTAAAATCAGCGCGCTGCTCACCTCTGTGGCCGTGGGATTGGATGTTGTAGGCACATGCTGGCACTGCCATCTCCACAGTTGCAGAGGGCGCCACCACAGCGTGGTAGTGGTTGTCATGGAGACGAATGCCAGGGTGCTCCGTTGGAGGAAGGACAGCGCTGGCAACCACTTCTGCAGCTTTCTGAATCTTGTCCAACAGAGTCCCTCCACCTGAGCGAGCGAGGCAAACATTGCGTGAAATAAAACAGGACACACACACACACCAGCACGCCTTTTAGGTGAAAATATTAGTTGAGTAGAATGGATCATATTAAATGTCTATGCTTTACTGGATTCTTTCCTTCCTGGGCTGTATCCGAACCCCTGCATGCCAGACCTGAGCAGCTCTGAGCCCATTCCTGCAAACACAAACCTTGCTATACATCATACACATACTTTAACGCTTAAATACTTATAATAGAAAACACATTCTGGTTCACTCACCCACGGATTGCGTCACTGTTTTGTGCGGAGACACTCCAGAATCTAGGGACATGGTATCATTAAAGAGCAGGGTAGCCAAGTCCTGTACAGAAACAAACACTGGCTTAATTCAGTTATTCATAAATAACAAGAAATACACAGAAACGTGACAGTTTTCTGCATTAATTACATGTTGCTTTTTTTTATGAATAGAATCTTGGCAGAAGAAAACATTTATTCATCAGTTTAATTGATTTATCTGCACAGAAAGACAGTTTTACCTCAGCTGAGCTTCTGACTTTCTGAAAGAGAGCATTTCCATGGATGGGGTCTGGGGGACCACTGTACACTGAAAAAGAGAGTTTTTATTGTTTTGTTTAAAGGAAAATAAAGAAAAAAATAGAAAAAAGAAGTAAAAACAGTAATGCTCTAAAATCTTCCCATTTATTTTAATACGTTTTAAAAATGTACTTCATTCCTGTGTAAACAGAGCTAAATTTTGAACATAATCAGTGTCACACAATCCCTCAAATTCATTCGAATATGCTGATTTGGCGCTCAAGAAACATCTTAGCAAACTTTGCCATGCCTTGATTAAAATGACTTGCCAGTTTAGCTGCCGTTGCCGATCCATCCCGTTTTTTGTGTCAAGCAAAGACCACATTTCAATCCAATCGATCCTCAGTGGCTTAAACCAAGTCCCACCCTACATCTTTATCTGACTGAATATCCCGTTTCGCCCAAGTGAAATGGGTTGCTGACATCACTATACATTGACTGAAACAGTTACTGATGCTCTGGTTTTATTGATAACACAACATAATGCGTGAACTTTTTAGAATGATTTTAGAGCTTTACAGTTCGTCTCGAGCCGTTTAGATACGCTTACCAATTACTTCTTGTATAAATGTAGCATTCCGTCGTAGCTCTGTGAGGAAGTGAGGTGGTCCATGGCCACATAAATGCAGGAGAATCTTTAAGACCTTGGACAGGGTTAAAAGGCACAATAAACACAGCTAAAACCAACATTTTAAGAAACACAAAGCTCAATGCAGGAAGCTTATTACACCTCTCAAGGTTTGAACCTACAACTTTTTGGTTTCCAGCCGAGGTACCCCACCCAAACTCACCTTAAGTTTGACGTGGCAGGACTCCACCTGTAGTCTCTCCAAGAGGTACTCAAGAAGACACTGGCAACAGCCCACCGACTCATGGGAAATTTCTTAAATATCACGACGGTTAAGGTCCGATGATGACAGAGCAGTCATTATGCAGCCCTATTCTATTATGTAATGGCAGAAAAGGATACTACCGATTTCCTCAAAGAGATAGCCGGGACAGGGCGATTCGTCATCTGATGTTGCTCTCATAAGTATTGGCACCTGAGACACAAAAAAAGAGGCAATTCTGTCTTCCACAGAATCATTATATACAGTTATCATATGAATACATACACAGTCAGTACCATGGCACTATTATAGTACTACCACAGTACGTTTACATATATTTTGTCACTAAATGTAATAGTATTTATATGGTACATCATGGTACTTAGTACCATAGAGACTCAAAACACCACGATAATACCATGGTATATTTTCACAACACCAAGGAAGTACCATGGTAATTATGGTTGTCTTTTTTCACTTTCTGTAAACAGAAATATCAATCATATGCAGAGATATGCTGTCTGTTTATCTATTTGACCACAGCTAACGCCAGATATCCAATAAACAGCGTAGAAAACCAGGTTTGGCGTCAAAGATAGCTGAAACGACGTTATTTCCCCAGTTCCACGGATACGTACTTTTTGCAGGAAAACCAACCGTTCCAATAATGAAGCCATGATGAAGAAATCGGTGTTTTTTCGCCTGTCTATGTACCATTGCTTACAGGGCGGGTGACAGTGCAGGTCCTGCCTGCCCAAGAACGTCTTCACAAACCACACGGACCTCTGTTCAGCTCGCCCACTCCGGTTTGAAGTAGCGAATCTCCGCTTTGGGAGTCGGATCTTTTCTGTGAATCGTTTGAATTGATTCTTTCGCGAGCTACCTCTTTGGTGTTCGGTTCGAACGAATCGATTCGCGAACGCGACCTAAAGATGTAGCAGCCAATAGAACGCGGCTTTGAAAAACACGTGATCGAATGCGGACGTTAATCTGGAGTGTATTTCTCGCAATCCTGAATGTCTTTAAAAATCAACTCCGCGTTACTACTGGCTCTTCACTGAAAGTAAGAAACTACAACAGAAAAAACAGCCAATCGTAAAGCAGTGCATGTGTTTATTAACGCTTTGATTGGCCAGTTGCTTGTCAATGGGCGGTTTATATCTCAGAGGTCACAAGCATGGCGCTGTCCGTATTGAATATACACACCGCATCTATGAGTCGGCTTAGGAGTTTTTAAATGAACTTCGGGTTCGACCCAACTAATTATTATTTATCTGATTAATGAAATTATTCCTGACGGATATTTTTTAGTTTTTCAACTATGTCTAGTTCAAATGTTTGGAGTCGCAGCAGAGAGAGAATGAGACTCTTCCCAGAGCTGTTGGCTCAGTGTTCAGGAGAGGTACACCTTCATTCAATATTCCTTCCTCAGTATTGTTACATATATATGATGCATTATATTGTGCATTTATCCTCTTGTTGTTGTTTGGTGCTATTATATTATTAGGCAGCTGCTTATGGTAAATGTGTGGCCTCCACAACCACTGGCAACCAGGAGCTGACCAAAAACATGTGTGTCAAAGAATTTGAAGCACTGAAAAGCTGCTTTCAATCAGCTGTGAGTGGGTTTTTTTTTCTGTGATTGTGTAGTACATTGACTAACAAGTATGTGTGTGTGTATATATATATATATATATATATATATATATATATATATATATATATATATATATATATATATATATATAT
The DNA here is from genome assembly GCF_018831695.1 of Puntigrus tetrazona. Classification (NCBI taxonomy): domain Eukaryota; kingdom Metazoa; phylum Chordata; class Actinopteri; order Cypriniformes; family Cyprinidae; genus Puntigrus; species Puntigrus tetrazona. The sequence goes on along the minus strand of NC_056710.1, from coordinate 15,294,515 downwards.
ATGTGTGTGTGTGTGT